>NC_056733.1:365314249-365319249 GCF_019279795.1 Protopterus annectens
GGACAGGACATGAGACAGCCCAACAACATGGGGGACATATCCACAGAATTGTGAACAGATTCTATGTCATCAGTGCTGTTATACACATGGTGGATTGATAGTGACAGGGTTTGTGTGGACATGCATTTAGTGAGTGACTTCACCACTGACAGCGATATGTCTCTGACATACCTCTCCACTGGCATGCTGTCTACAGACTGGTCACTTGTATGCCTGTTATGTTTTGCCTGTTCCCCAGACAGTTGGTGTCCTTAGTAAATCAGTTGTGGACTCGGGAATGCAGTCAGTAAATATTTGCATCTATTGGTATTACTGACTTCATATTCCTCATAAAGAATATGTTACAACAAACCCAGCAACATCTGAAACTGCCTCAATGTATGACAGCAATATGTCTAATCTACCCCTGTGTTTGTGCCTCTGTCCCCAAATGATGTCAGGCTTTGTCCAGATGTCAGTGAGGTTCAGACATATTTAGTATCATTATTTCTTGCCTTCATTCCTGCTACCATCGCAGTGATGTAGTAGACCCACAGACATGTCAGAGAAGAGGCCATAGATATGAGTCCTTAGCCTGTACATTCTGAGGTGAACTGTACATGTGAAAGGCCTGTATATGTCTGTCCATTGTTAACAGAGTGTTAGGATTCTGTACACATGTCATGTGTACATGCTATTTGGGCTGTGTATGGAGAACGGGGGTGGATGTAAGTGCTACGGCTCCTTCTTTATCTGACTGTGCATGCTACTCCAGTTTCTGCTGATCTATTGGCTGTATGTGTTTGTAGGGGGAACTGAGACATGTCCTGTACCAAGGTCAGGATTCAGACTACACTGAGAATTGGGACTTTATATGTAGGGCTAGTTTGTGAGTGGCAGACAATGATGTATTTGTTCACACAGTCCCTATACTCTACTGTTCACTTGAATTGCCAGTATGTCACTGTGACTGTGGTGATATTGGTTGTGGGTATGCACTTTCACACTGGTGTCTGTTTGTCAGTGCTGTTACATCCCTGTAGTGCCTGATATATTTGCAAATACATGTGTAATTCTCCATAGCAGATTGTCTGTTTCATTTACTTGAGCTATTTCACTAAATACATGTTAGAGCACACAGGAGGGTGTTACTACAGCAACTGCGTTATCTTATCTATGCCAATGCTTCAGATACAGCCCCATTTTATTTGCTTCCACCCTCCAGTTTGTCAGCCTTGATCCATATTCATTGCAGTAAGAGGTTCTGAGCATACCTCTCAACTGGCTGGATTGTTTCAGGATGTCCAGGTTTATTGCTTATATTTCTGGTCTGTTTTACAGATTATTCTCATTTCTCTGGTAAATCACTGTGATGATATGATTGTTGTCAGACAATGAGGACATATACTTCATTTACCTACCTCACATCCATCATTATATGTATGCTGAAACAAACTGTGTCACTCTGTCAAGAAGAGTACAGGGGACAATGACCGCTTCCTTCCTGGATGCTAATGCATTAGTATTGAGATGTGCCACATTGAAGGACTTTCTGACCACACGGCAATGTGGTGGTCAAAAGAGACATTGCTGTCAACCTGTGTACCCAGATCTCTTATAAAGCCTTCTTTGTTCAGGGGGCTACCATCAATGTGGCAATTTATGGGAACAGGGTTTTTCCCAAAGGGTATGACAACACATTTTCTGACATTGAGCTTAAAGCCATGGCTCTGACACCAGTCATTGGTCTCAGTGAGGCCTTTCTGTAGGATGCCAACATTAATCGGGTAGTTAATAATAGCTTCCAGCTTGCAATTGTCTGCAAACTTTGTCATCCAGAGTCCTTCATGTTAGCATGGACTTCAGAGAAGTTGATACCAAACATGAGAGGACACAGGACAGAACCCTGCGGGACTCCACTTATGACTGCTCAGCAATCTGACTTGGAGTGAGCTATTTTCACACTGTGAGTTCTATCTGTGACCCAATTTGCAAATCACCTAGTGATATAGGGGTTGATCACTAGCTTAGTGAGTTTTTGCCTGATTCCTGAGTGGGGAATGTTATCAAAGGTTTTGGCCAGATCAAGGTAGGCTGTATGTGCCACCTTGCCTTCATCCACAGCTCAGGTGACTGGCTCCAAGAAGTTGACCAGGTTGATTGAGCAGGTATGACCTACCCTTCACATAACTAAACTATGTGGGATCCTGAGTCTGCAGATTCCCATATCCCTGTTAATTAGGTGCATGATGATGCATTCCATAGCTTTGCATAACAGACTTGTCAGGCTATTGGGGTGGTAGTTCCCAGGGTCTGTAGTCACTCCTCCTTTGTGGAGGGGGGTGACTATAGCAGTGCATAATTCAGTAGGGACAAAGCCTGAGGTGAGGCTGTGATTGAACAGGGCACACAAGTGAGGTGCCATGTCACTCTGTAGTTCATGTAGAACACAGCCAGGGATATTGTCAGGTCCCATAGAAGCTGTATTCTTGGCCTTGGACAGTGTTGTTTTAACCTGTGCAGGCAGTAATACTGGGTGCCAGGCAGTTTACTGGTATTGTGATTGCTCCTTTGAGGGGGAGAGAAGGATAAAGTTTGCACTCAATATGTCAGCTAGTATCATGGGTGCTGGAACCATAGACCCAGAGGGAGGGGGAGCCTCCCCACTTTTACAGCTGCAAGATCTGTTGGGAAAAATTAATGAAGTGGAGTTTTCATGCTAATGTGGATTCATGCGCGGAAGTTAAACTAAATAAACTAGCTGTTATTGTTCTCTTATTGTTCTGTGTTGGTGCTGCCATGCCAGTAAGGAGAGTTTAGTTCTTTTATTTGCAGGAGTTATGCTGGTTCCATGTATGTGTGTGTGTGTGTGTGTGTGTGTGTGTGTGTGTGTGTGTGTGTGTGTGTGTGTGTGTGTGTGTGTAAAATGGCCCAGTTAGGTATGCATGGTGGTTAGTACTACTCCGGCTCAAACAAGAGCCTGAATTCTCTACACATACCACCACTTGTGATTCAGGAAGTTGAGTCCATAGCTCTCAACTGTCCAGATTTTCACAGACTATTTGTCTCATACTTTTGGTCTGTTCTTCTTAAAATCTGTGGTTTTCTGGCAAATCAGTGAGAAATGAATTTATGAAATAATGACAACCTTTTAAGTGTCAGTCTTCCTATCTTTCAGGAAACGCATGGTAACACAAAACACTTTATTTTAGCAACTTTCTAAGATTATACAAACAATATTTAGAATGTGTCCGTGGTTTTGGGCCTTTGCCCCCCACCAAATAAATTTTGGCTTTTTCCAGATTTCTTGTGCTGCGAAGCTGAGAGATTTAGTTGAGTGTCAAGTGGATTTTACAAGGAGCTGAGAGCTTTGGGCGAAGAGAAGTTTAGTGCTACTTATGCTAAGTGTCTTTCATTGTTAGTAGCACAACATGTTGTGTACTTGCTCTTGATGCAGAAGGCTGTGGGTTCTACTTCTATAGTATGCAGATGGATTGCTGATACTGTACTGTGTTGTACTTTAAAGGGAGTGGATGCTGCAGTCCTATGAATGTTCTCCTTTGGAGGAGTTATCTAGTAACTATGAACCTGTCATCAGTTTGCCAACCATTCCCCATTGCAAAATTACTACCTTATCATTTTTTAATATAGCATAGGCAATTTATTCTTCAAGGGCAACAGGCACTTTATTTGTAGATGAGACAATGAAATATAAAGGTGTTTGCTAGCAGCAACCTCTTAATTAGTTACAGAGACCTTCAATGTGGAATTATTTAGATGACTTACTTCTGCAGAAATTTTGCATATTTTCTGATATTGGTGGATTGTAATGACAGAAGTTTGAGTGGTCTTTTATGGTTGAAATTTTCTGAAATGGGTGTTTTTTTCATTATTGGTGCATACATTTTGTTTCACTGCTTACTAGAGGACTGTTCAAAACTACAAATTTCAAACAGAGTCTAACAAGTGGTGCTGTATTATACAAGGAATATAATTTAATACAATCAGGTTAATACAACCGGGAAGGTGAATCAAAGAACACAAATGTATGCTTGCTCACAGGATGCAGATCAAAATAGGGAAAGAGACCAATCACCAATGGAGTCTCCCAGGGTTTGGTGCTGAGACTTTTTTCTTTTTGGCATATACATCTCAAAAGTAAAAGGAAATACCAAAGGGCTTTGGCTGACTAAGTATGAGATGACTGCAAACTAGGGGCAGTTATTGAATCCTCAAATGACTTAACCATCATGCAGGAAGGTTTGTCCCAAACAATAACTGGTGCCAGAATCATGAATCGAAACTAAACTCTAGGAAATACATCATCGTATCCTTTGGGAAGTCATCTAATCCAGGGGACTGCAAAACTGACAATGCCCTCTGAGAACTGACCCAGTTGTTTGGCATTTGGAAACTTGACTGTACAGTGACCTAACTTTTGACCAACATGTACCCAGAGTCATAAGAAAGTCTTTCTATATTGTACAACTTATAAACAAATTGATTTTGTCTAGATCTAGAGATGTTATTGTACCCCTTTACAAACCCCTCATTAGGTCAATAATTTTGTATAATGCCCACTTTGGCATGCATCTGTCCAGAGATACCTTGCTAAAGGGATACAAGCCCTAAACAATAGGTCTTGCATGGACCACCTCAAAGATTTATCACTATACTCAGTATCCTACAGATTGCTTAGAGATGACATGTCTGGCTTACAAGGCATCCTCCAACCTAATACAGATGGACCTACTGAACATCAGCAAGTCAAAAGGCATCAGAAATACTCAATCCAGGTATCTAAACTGAATGTTGTGAGCAGATGGATATATATCACAGAGGTTACCACTGTTCCAGAACATACTATCCATTCAGGTAAAACAAAGCTCATCTCTGTCCATATTCAAATGTAACTTGGATCTAAGGCTGGGTAATAGAAAATGTACTCCAGGATTGCTCCTCATGTCACTAATGGATAGAGGCATTTCCTAAATGCTGCATCCCTTACATGGGTCCTCTCA
>NC_056733.1:365324249-365474249 GCF_019279795.1 Protopterus annectens
ACATGGTCTACCCCTCCTTTGCCATGATTGGATGGTTTTGAATATTTTAAGCTAAGCTAAGCACCAGGCAAACCCATTTAGCTGATATATGCTTTGCTCATAGGGGTAGATGCTAAGCACTGTTTACCAGTGTTTAAATCCACTTAGCTACTCTAATTCTTGCTTAGAATTTACATTTAAGCAATGCTTATACTGGCTAAGCATAGCTGAGCACAAGTTACCATTGTTCCACTTTACTTTTATAGACTATCAGCATTGTGGGGTTGATTCTTCATAAATTACATATTATGATATGTATGTCTGCCATCCTTAACATCCCCCTATGTGCTTTCATTACAATACATTCTTTTGGGGCTGTGCTGTATGGGACACTTGTGTTTCTATGGGGGTTTCACATCTGTACTACACTGACACCTCACATTTGGACCTGCTACACTACCCTGGTTATCAAATATATATATATATATATATATATATATATATATATATATATATATATATATATATATATTATTCACTACCTACTGATAAAATATATTTTCATGCTTTTTTAATAGATATGGACTGAATGGGGACTCAAACCACGAATGCCTGCTTGTTAAGTGAAATCTGTAACTACTACACTTTTCACTTTACACCTTGTTGGCCATATCTTTGTATTTAGTTCATTGGGATGTGTAAGCTAGGCTGAGCATAGCTGCGTGATGTGCACTCCCACTCAGCTATGCTTAAACTTTATTGCGGACAGAAAAAAAAATACATATGTGTTTTATTTTTATTTACTGTAGGGGTTTGCACATTGGTTTCTGTACCATTATCTGTGTATTGTTCTTACAAACTTAAAAAGTTGATAGGTTAAACAGGTTTTGCATTAGCTTAATGTTTTGTTCCCGTGGAGTCAGGGAAGTACATATTTTAGGTGGAACACACCAAAATATATGAGTCAACTAGCTGTGCACATTTCAGGAATAGTTGACAGGTAATCTTCACAGACATACCTCTTACCTGTACAGATTTTCACAGAATGTCCAGATTTTTCTTCATATTTTGGTGTGTTCCTCCTAAAATCTGTACTTTTCTGGCAAATAGCTGAGGATCAATGTCATTATAATGATGAACATTTGAGTTTAAGACTCCACATCCTTCAGAAAATTCATGCTAATGCAAAATATATTATTCTATCAACTTTCTAAGTTTGTTAGTGCAATATTTAAAATCTGTCTCTATTTGTCCTTTCATCATTTTAGACTTTGTCCAGATTTTTTGCTTTAAGAGGTTGAGAGGTATGTCCACGGACACTAACAGGTGTCCGTGTTCACTTTTGCTGCTTTCGTATTGCCATACTGCAACTTCAGAGTGCAGGAGGTGTGTATATTGTAAGAGCACTGCTCTCGGACATGTCCCCTGCACTCGTGTAGGGATATAGCAGCACACCTTCATGCATATGCGAGGTGCACTGATGTTCTATATAGACACTGGATGCTCCATGTAAGAATAATTCTATTCTTACACAGAGCATTGCTGAATCCGGGGGTTAAGCTTTTTAATGGGAATATATCATTGTTCTGAATTGAATCAGACAGTTGGGATATTAATGAGAGGAGTTGTTCTGTGTGTGTGGGGGGTGAGCTAAGTGGAGGAAGAAGGGAGGAACAGACTGCCAAATAGGGAGCCTTTCTGGCCATACACATGGTTCCCTCTTTTCTTAAGATGATTAATGTTTATGTCAGGAGTGAGTAGCAATGGAAATGCTCCTTGGAATTCGTGTGTTCTTGTATGAGGGGGAGTTTTTTGTAAGGTGACTTTCATTGACTCTCATGGGGTGAGCAGACTGTGAATGCCAATTCCTAGGTGTATTTTTTTTTTTGTTATTCATGTTTATATTGCTGCATTTGTGCTGAACTCAGTTCGTCAATTTATTGAGTATAATAAGATGACTTATTTTGTTGTTATAATTTTGCAATAAAAAAGTTGGTCATGTGTCGCTTTAGTGTAGTTATTTTTGCCTGAGGGGATTCAATGGAAGGGATTCATGAACAATTAAGCATGTTATATTGAGAATAATAATGCATATATATTTTGCATCTGCCTGAGAATTATTCATCATTATTATTATTATTATTATATAATTTCACAACTTCTATATGATGACTAAAAAGTTCCATGATTCCTGCACTACCTTAATAGAAACAATTGCTAGAAAAAAAAATCAAATCAATTCTCGTCATGAAAACATTCCTGTGATAGTGGTCTTTGGGTCACTGGGTACTAAGAAAACATTTTGTAAAATCTGTCTACATAGCAAAGCATCTGCATCTTTCAAGTCTTAATCTTTTATTTCCTTTTTGACAATGATACACTGCTGAAATCTCCTCCAAACACAATCAGAAAATTTACCTGTAACCATACTTCTATCATTTCCCACAAAATCATTATTTTGAGAGGCACAGTATTAACATAACTATTAATCAGTCTTTACTTGTCACCATGAAAATCTAACTCTAAACATATAGCCCTGGAAGAATTAAGTACAAAAATAACTACTCCAGAATGGCTGAATACACTAAAGGACCAATAACATTTACTACACAAAAATACCAACAAACATTTTTGTTCCTGACTAGATAATTTCCTTGCATCCTGTAACATGCATGCATCAAAAATTTAATTCTTTAACCATTTAGCCATTGACCAGCATCTAATTGGATTAATTCAAGTATTCGTATTCAAATTTAAATTGTTCATCTCTTATGTTTTCCCTTAGGTTTGAGCATTATTTTTGCTTTAGGCTTTCATACTGTACAATCCTGAAATACATTGTTCTCTGCTCAAGAAATATCACTGAAACTACTCTCATCAATAAATTCTGCAATAGTTTTATTATCTTCTACAGAGATCACTTCAGACTTCATCCATTGTCTGTGCAGGAAGGAGGAAAAAAACTGAATTTTTTGAATCCAGATCATTGTTTACATCAGCTGTAACTACTTCTAAATTGTTTTTGAGCAGCCAACCCCAAAATGCTCTTTACTACCACAATTAGTACATAATTTCATGCAATTATCTTTTTTATCTTTTTTATGCCCTACATGGAGCTGGACGCATTCTCTACATAATAAATCAGGACAACTTCTGCAGAGCTGCCCAACTTGCAAATAGAGAAAACAATGTTTCAGTTGACTAGCATACACGAAAACACATCTATTAGATTTGCCATAAAATTGATTAGCATCATGATTTAAACTGTGATTTTCAATAAACCAATCAAATTTCTCTTTCCATCCCCTAGTCCATAATCCTAAAGCATCTAAAACCTTTTTAAAGGTTACAACACTATACATTACTTTTGAAGCTCTGTTCTTAAGTCTTCTACTTTAAAAAAAAAACTCTGTGTTTTTTTTATTTAAATGTAGATCAAAAACTTGAAAAGTCTGCCATATTGCTAATGTACTTTTACATTCATAACCATGAAATATATATGTTCTTTATTTTCTAAACCAATGCCATAAATATTTTTCCTAAAAATGTATAACAGATCTCACTTGCAATATCTGAATACCTAAAAGTGATACATCATTACACCAACACCAAAATCTATACCTGTCCATGGTTGCCCACATTCCAGTAAAATTAAACTTCAATAAAAAACATCATTGATTTAGATCAGAATTTTGACTTTGTGGCATATCCATAGGATACAGACTGCATAGTACAAGTGAAAAAGAACACTTCTGCAGTTCTCCAAATCTTCCATCTCCAAGCTATGTCATCAGTCAAGTTCTGATCAGTGAAGACATTGCTCTCTGGTGAACCCTCACATTCAGGCTGTGTTAAGGGTGATGTCATATCACTTTCTGAACATGTATCAGCATTCTCTGTATTAATCTTATTTACAATGTCAGACCATACATGCTCACTATGTATCTTATCTGTACTCTGGACATCCACTTCCAATAAGTGTCAACTTCATTCAGCTACTGTTTCTTTAAAGCCTTGTCATCCTTGCACTCCAGACTTATTGCTGCCATGATGTAAACAGTGCCATCTACATGCCACAGTGAGTAGGCAAAGTTTCCCAGTGCCCTAGCCAAAGTTCCCCCTTTTTAGCGTGAATACCACTTTGGGTCTCCTTGAAAAGAGGCCATTCACCTTGTGGGACTAACTCAGTTAACAACATGTAAATAAATAAATAAATAAAAATTTGCTTGGCTCTAATACATAATGGTTCCTAACAATTTAGGGAACATAGGAACAAAACTAGGCAAGTGATCACGGAGAATATAAGAGGTCTAGTCATATACACCTTTAAGTAAGAGTTCTTGATGCCCTTTATGAGTACTTAATAGTCCCCACCTCCCAAATTAAGCAGGATTGAGCAATGATAACCCTATTGTGAATTTATGTCTATCCATTGAATCATAAAAACTAGCCTTAAAGGCAGACAAAGCAGTAATTTGCTTGACCTGTAGTGGTAACTTACTCGATATGCTGGGAAATCATCAGGTTAGGATCCCATCCCTCTACCAGTTCTTGTTTATTTGTTGGTAAATTTAGGTCCTGAGTATCTGTGTTTGTAAAGCCACTGGGTATATGAAGAAATACAAGGTCAAATATTATTAGGTTTTTCATCACTCAAAAAGCAAGCGGCAGTTCACCTCGGAGCAGCCTGCAGGCCAGTGAGTATAAGGAGAGCTATGCTAATTTATTGGGATGGATGAAGGATTTAAGGCCTGCATTTATTTATTTATTTTTGATGAAAAATTATCGGGGCCTTGTACATACCATAGGGGCAGTGTACTCAGTGATTGGTCTGATAGGGGAAGAGTACAGTGGTAAGATGTCTTTTCTGGTTCTTGAAAATATCCCCTCAATAATTAAATGGACCAAACAGAATAATTCCTGACTATGGTGGAAACATTACAATTGAATACAAGTTGTCCACATAAGTACACAGGTTTCTAATGTTTATCTGTTTAAAGAGAAGTACCACTTATACCATATGAAGTAGGATCATATTTTTTTTTGCCAGGCATTACTATGCTGTATTTTTTTTCCATTTAGCTTGAAAGTTTTTTTCACTAAACCAAGTATGTGCATATTCCAGCCCTTTTTGGATCAGTTTAGTGTTACTGTATGAGAGGAGAAGAGTGCCGGGCTTCTAGTCATCAGCAAACCTGGTCAACCATGCTTCAGGGATATTGGCTTGGAAGTCTGAAAAATAAATGCCAAACAGAAGAGGGCTCAGCACTGATCTATGTAGTACCCATTCAATTACAATTATACATTCAAAGGGCGTGCCAACAACTTTCACTACTTGGGATTTGTTTGACAGCAAGTTTGAAATCTGGAGGACAATGTAGGGGCTACTTTAAATTTAACCTTTCAAAAATACCAGCACGGGAGATAGTGACACAAGATGAGCAGCTTAAACAGGCTGACCACTAATCTTCGATAACCTTTTCAATAACATTTACTAGGTTCAGGAAACATGACCCACTCTTCACAAAATCAAAGTGAGTGGGGCCTAGATCAGTTAACTTGCCTATGTTTGCATAAATGAGTTCTTCTGTGACATGTTCTATCTGTTTGTATGTAAGACTGGTGTGGTTGATGGGATGATAATACCTGAGATTGTAGTGGGGATACCCATATCTAGAACAGTCAACAGTGGCTGTTTTCCTGGCATCAGGGGCAAACCCTTTCAATATGCTCAGACTGAACAGAGGCTCACATAGTTTATACTTGGCACTCATGGCAATGCAGCCTGATATGTTATCTGGTCCTATAGAAACATTATTTTTAGCCTTTGATAAGAGTTTCTAAGATTTGTCCAAGGTGATTACAGGGGAAACTACATTTTCAGTGATAGTGGGAACAATTGTGTGGGTAACCAGGCTAAATGTGTCTGCTAATATACTGGATATATCCTTGGGAGAAGGATATGTGATAATATTATGGATGTGCTCAGTGCATTGTTAAATATCTTTGAAGACAACAAAAACAACTGTCTTGTTTAAAACATTTATTTACAATATTTACATATTTTTTAAAAACAACAGTTCTAGTTATAATATTTATTCACAGTATTTCCATTCATTTGAAGACACTATTCTTGTGAGAACAAGCACACTATGCCATGGTGAAATTAAACCTGGTTTGCTTGTTTTTTCTAGCAGTCACTATTCCAATAAATTGAGGTATAGCTCTGTTCTTTTGTTTTTCACTACATATGTGTGTGTGTGTGTGTGTGTGTGTGTGTGTGTGTGTGTGTGTGTGTGTGTGTGTGTGTGTGTGTGTGTGTGTGAGGGAGCTTGACCCATCAATTAGTACATTACGCAAAGGTATATATACAGAGGTGGACAGAGCTTCAATAACAGTAAGGAAGAGACCTGTAAATTACAAGATTTGGGGGCTGACAGAGGGAATGGAAAGAATGTAGGAATGCAACATTAGGAGCAGAGAGGAGAAGGCATATAGGATTTAAGGAATGCAATGGAAAAAAAATGAAAAGAAGGTTTAGCTTATATGTGAAGACAGTGGATGAGAGCGGAAGGTGATGGTGCATGGGGTACAAAAGAGGAAGCATGTACACAGGAGATTGACAAGATGAATAGGGAGCTGATCTGCAGAAGGCTGAGGCATGAGTACAGGTCCAGCAAGGGAAAGAGTGTTTAAAAGTGAAGAAGGGAAGGGACATAGTCTGATAGAATTAGCAAAATAGAGAGAGGCAACAGAGGGCCTGAAGCTAGCCAGCAAACAACAAGAAGGAGGGCTTGAAGTAACTGATCATAGCAGATCCAGCACTGGAGGGCAAAAGATAACACAGGACTTGCAAGTCAGTAGGTTGCAAATTGGCTCACAGATAGAACCCACAGTGTTAAAGTACCTGACTCCAAGTCAGACTGCTGACTAGTCATGAGTGGAGTCCCACAGGGATCAGTCCTGGGTGCTCTACTGTTTGGCATCTATTTCTCAGAAGTCCACGCCAACAGAGAAGGACTCTGGCTGACCATGTTCATAGACGACTGCAAGCTGGGAGTCATTATTAACTCCCCAAGTGATGTAGACATCCTACAGAAAGGCCTCAATGTGACCAATAACTGGTGTCAAAACCATGGCCTTAAGCTTAATGCCAACAAATGCGTCATCCCTTTTGGGAAAAACTCAGTTCCCACTAATTACCACATCGATGGGAGCCCACTGAACAGTGAAGGTGTTATAAGAGATCTGGGGTCACAAGTTGACAGCAACCTGTCCTTCAACCACCACATTACCACTGTGGTTAGAAAGTCCTTCTATGTGGCACATCTCATTACTAAGGGTTTTGCATCCAGGAAGAAAGAGGCCATCATCTCTCTCTACTCTTCCCTCATTAGGCCAATCATTGAGTATAATGCCCCATTTGGCATGTACCTCACTAGACACATGCAACAGCTGCAAAGGCCACAAAAGTACGTCATGAAGAGGATCCTAGGCCTTAAACACATGTCCTATATGGAGAGACTCAAAACCTCCAGCTATTATCTGTCTCAAATTGTCTACTAAGAGGTGATCTCTGCTTGAAGCCATGTCTGACCCAGCTCTGTTAGAAATGCTACAGGTAAAGAAATACCAATCCCTCCACACCACATACTCCAGAGACCTCAACCTCATTACCACAATCAACAGAACATGCTGAAGGGACAGGTTCATAACCCAGAGACTCCCATGCTTTGGAATAGACTTCCCATAGATGTCAAGCATAGCACCTCACTGGCCCTCTTCAAGAGAAATCTTGATGAGTGGATGGGAAATAGAAAGTTCACTCCAGGGATCACTTCAGTGACTCTACTTGTTAGAGGCACTGGGAACTAATGCTGGGTGGCACAATGCCAGGGCACTTCTATGGGCTAGGCTTGTAAAGGCTCCAGGGCCATTAGCCTAGTACACACATATGAACCTATGAACCTGTGAACTTGAGAATAAACACTGGGGTTGTCAACAGTGTACTAATAATCAGAGATTCTATAACAAAGGAGATCAAACATTTAGGGTGAGAATCAGAGCAGGTCTGGTCACAATTTAGATAGTATAAATAAACTCAGGTTACTCTTTATGTTAAAAAAGCACCCCAGACTGCTGCAAACGTTTTTACTTTATTTACAAATGATCTGGTATCTCAGCATTTCATATTTAATGGATCAATTGAAGGTGAAAGGCCTACGCGCCACATCTTTGGCAAAGAATGTTCAACACTTTGTAGCATTCTGGATTGTTTTCATTCATCCATCCACAATTTGTTTTCCCATTTTGCACATAGGGTCAGGATGTCACTTTAATGGGTTCCTATCATAACACTGAAAACTCATTTCATTGAAACTCATATGGTCAAACCCATTTCACTGGGTTCATTCAGCACACCAGTTGAGAATTGAATTGGAGGACCTATTACTGTGAGGCAATAATGCTGTTCACTGTGTCACTGTGCAACCCTATTCTGATGCGTTTTTATTTCCTAATCTACATAGTGCCAGAAGGATTCCAAATCTGGGCAGTGAAAGACATTGCAAAAGAAATGGGAAAGATAAGACCAGTTCCCATGTCAGGGTTCATATTGCATCTAGTGGCCTGGTGGCAAGGATGGTGCAGGAAAGTATAAAGAAAGGCAAAGCAGTTGACAGGAGCTTAGATGCATGATGGCATCCTCTGTGGTTCTACCACTTCATGCAGCCAACACACCATGGAGGCTAAGAATGAAATTACAGTGCATGCTTGGAGCAATGATCAGACTAGAATGGATAGAATTGTGTGAGCAACTAGAACAAGGCATGGACTTAAGGTAGACATCACCTCAACAAGAGATAGATAATGTCAATGAGACTGAAGATGATGATATATAGGAATACAATCATGTTTTCTAACTGACATGAAGGAAAGAGGATAAAGAAGAAAAGGAATAAATACATTTGAAGGACAGCAAAGGAGAAAAAAAATGTAGAACTTGTGAAATGGAAAAAGGAGAGTAAGAATGAAAGATGCTCTTTAATGTTGTAAGAAGTCTTGGGGAAGGAACAAAAATGGTGTTGGAAGATATTGCTGTGTATTGACAGGAGTCTGTAAGTATGGGTTAACTGAAGGCTGTCCTGTGTTCTTGTTAGAACTGGAAGAATTATACAAAGGGGATGCTTGGATTTTACTAGAAAAAAGAAACAAATAGAGGAAAAGAAGAAAAATGTAGAAAAAATAGAAAAAGAGAAACAGAGTGATTTCATACTATTTGTATGCTTACTGTACTAACATACTTGCTCTCCTCAGTATTGGAAGGATACTGTAGAATTTAGCACAGAGAATAAAGGCTATTTCAGCTGTTAATGAGATAGTTCCTTTGAGATCAGGTTTGATTCCATCAGCCTTCATTTGCCTACTGTGGGACTTTGAGCAAGTCACTTATCCAGACAGTGTTTTAGGGCATTTAGGAGTTTGGGCTATGCTCCTCAATGCTCCCCTAGAGTGCCTACCTAGCGCCTACCTAAGAAAAACATAATGAGCATCATGAGACTGGGTTAATGGGAAAGATAGACAGCGATAGTGATCCTGGCTTTTGTACCCCCAGTACTAACAGGAAGTGAAAAGAAGGGTGGTCATTTGTATAAGGGATGGGATAGCTTATAAGATAATAGAAGAATAAGAAGCAGGGGAATGAGTTGAAACAAGATTTGTGAGAAAGGTAAGTGCATTTGCAATCAGAATGTAGACAGAGTCTGGGGTAGATTAGTAGCTGAGCACCAAATAACTCCTTCTGGATTCTTCAGTGGATGTTGACATGATAAATATGTTTTAGAGTCTTTGTATAAAAATTGAATGGTAGTGATCAGAAATTTCAGTCTCTAAAATGCAGATTATCAATTTCCATCTTCCAGATAACAAAGGGAAATAATTCTGTTAAAAGCTCAAGGTCAGAAAGAATTTTTTCAGTGTGTAGAAAAAGGAATCAAACAAAATGGCATTCTAGGCTTAGTCTTCAATTGGTTGAGAGAAGTTTGTGATATGGAGTAGAGAGTGCCACTGGCTCTCAGCAACCATGCTAAAGTACAGTACATCAGAAACAAAACAGTGGATGGGCATGGTGAGGATGCTGACATGTTGACAGCTCTTTTTCTCAGCTGTCTTATCCAAGTTATATTTCTTACAGAAAAATTTTAAAAATCGAGACCCCTAAACTTCTTAAACTTACTACAGTCTTTAGAAGTATACATTGGATTATTTTATTTAAATTCTATGATTATTCTGTCAAAATGCAAACAGAAAAGGCTCAGATTTCTTCACAGAATTAGTTATGAAATGAACACTTCACAGAACTAGACAATGAAAAAGAAACTACAAACGTTATTATCTACCATGCAGAATTTATCTTTGAAGTTTGACAAAATGGACAAAACAAACTTGGCTTTTTTAAAGAAAAATGCACAAAACAAATGGTACAATTACAAGAATTAATAACGCAACATAAGACTCAGATTGCTGCAATAGAAGAAGCATTAAATGACATGGAATGCAGACTCATGGAACAAGAACATCAACTTGAGTCTCTATCAAAACAAAATACTTTTCTAATAAATAAATTAGATTACCTAGAAAATGGGTCAAGGAGAAACAACTTGCATATTTATAGACAACCAGAAGAGACTGAAGGAGACAATATGGTAAATTTCCTCACATCCTGGCTTCCAAATGTTCTGAATTTACCCAAGTCTTTTTCTTATGGAATTGAAAGAACCCATGGGTCACTGGTAGTTCTTTCATCTATCAGCAAAGCAAATAAAAGTCCAAGATCAATAATAGTAATATTTATATCTTCTCTGGATAAGGAATTGGTATTAAAAACTGTGCGGTTAAGCTCCCCTGTCAAATACCAAGATAATATAATATGATTTGCAATGATTACTCATGGGAGGAGAGGTAAACCCTAAAAGAAAGGAATGTTTACCTTAAAAAAAAGAATTGAAGAAGAGACAGTTCGAGGTTCATTTACTGTTTCCTGTGAGACTTAAAATCCTTTTCTCAGATGGATCACTTTTGACACCTTGGATGCAGCTGTCTCTTTTTTAACATCTAACAAAACTTTAAATCAAACAGAAGAAATGGATTGGACCAGTTTTACCCTAAAAAACAAAACAGTGAAGAGTGAATGGAAAAATCAGACAAAAAGAAGAAGAGACTAAATGACAAGTAACTTTTAAATAATTATTTTACATATATTTTCCTTTTATACCACACAAAAATTATCTAAAGGGAATCACACTGTATTCAGATGGCAAATCTTTGAGGTTCCCAAAAATGTACAACAAAAATAATGTCTTTTAATTAAAAGACTACAAGCCCAATAGGAAAAAAATAAAACATTTTATTCTTGTTTGTTAACTTTCTAAGTTACTAACTTAACAACTTGGTAATGCTTGACCAAATCTGCATAAAACAAATATCTCTCAAAGTATAATAAATAAGAATAGCATAATGCATGAAACAAAATGCTTTATATGCTTATGCCTTTTGTTAGAGTGTTTTAGTGTGAAAGTCTCATACAAGTTAGTTTTAAAAAAGAGGAAGAAGAAGCTTAAAGAAAATAAAAACTTTTAAGTAAAACATCATACTGCATGTTTTCTGTGTAGTGTAGACATACCCTGTGATTCATGAACACTCTGTGCAAGAATAAGCTATTTTTGCATTGAGTGTTCTGTATCCTTATAGAGCAGCAGTGCACCTTGCATATTCATGAAGGCAAGCTGCTGTACTCTCTACGTAGACACAATCCATGTATGAATGCAGGCAGCATGTCCAAGAAGTGCAAGGACACTAAACACGCCCCCTGCCCCCAGAAAGTGCCATATGGCACTTTCTAAGCTGTACTAGCTTAGCTCTAATATTATGCCAGTATTCAGTGTCCGCGGACACTGACATGTAAAAAATTACATCATCAGTGTCCGCAGACACTGAAAATGAAAACAGCAAGAAGAAACAATACAGGGGGTGTGTCACAGCTTCTGGGACACATGTTCTGTATTGCTAAAGCTGTACGGCACTTCTGCATTTTGCAGAAGCATGAAATGTGTGCAAATGCACACACATACCCCTCAACCACACAGATATTTGCAGAATACCAGATGTTAGTCTCATAAGTGTGGTCCATGCAACATATTACATGGTTGGCTGGCAAAATAGTGGAAAATCATTAAAGAGTGAAATTGGAAAATAATGACAGACAATGCAGTTTTAGATATTGTACCCTTCAGAAAAGTCATGGCAATGAAAAGCATGTTATCCTATCAACTGTCTAAGTTGGCCAGATCAATGTTTAAAATCTGTCCCTATTTCTCCCCCCATCATGTCAGGCTTTGTCCAGATGTCCTGCCCTAACAGGCAGAAAGCAATGTGCATACCCCTAAAGTAAAATAAAAATAGAACACAAAGGTAAATATTTTTTTTCTGTTCCCAACAAAGTTTAAGCATAGCTGAGTGTGTGTGTGTGTGTCATGCATCTATGCATAGCAGATCTTAAACATCTAAAGGAGTTAAATAGAAACATACAGCCAAAGCAGTAAAAGTGGAAAAGTGTAAGTGGTTAGAGCATTCACTTAACATGCCGTCAGTCACAATTCAAGCCCCAAAGCAGTCCATTCATTTTCATACGTGAAACATGGCTAAAATATATTTTTTTATAAACAGGTAGTGAATATTACAAATTTGTTGACCAGGGTAGTGTAGCAGGCCCAAATGTAAGGTGTTAGTGTAGTACAGATGTAAAACCCCCACATAAACACAGGCGTTCCAGACAGTATAGCCACAAAAGAATGTAATGTAATGAAAGTACATAAAATGTTAATAATAATAATAATAATGATTATAATAAGTAATAATACTAATGACAATCCATAAAATAACAGCTGAGCAATGCTAAACTGAGCTCAGCTGTACTTAGCTGGAGTAAGCATTGCTGAAATATGTATGCTTAGCAAGAATTAGTGTAGCTAAGAAGATTTGCACACTAGTAAGCATGGCTTAGCATCTATCCCTTTAAGCAATGCTTACATATGCTAAGTGGGTGTACCTGATGCTTAGCTTAGATCAGCATATTCAAAACTGTCCAATCATGGCAAAGGATGGAAAATCAGCCCTATTTAAATGTCGCAGGTGGGAATGCAGCCCATAAGCAGTTGTAGCTCCCCACTGTAGGCCCTATGGCTGGTGTTGGTGAAGGTGTGTGCTTTTGGGTGCAGCACTGGGGCATTCAGGAATCTAGAGTCATGGTCAGACTCCTTGTTGAAAACCATGACATGAGACTGCTGCATGAACAGTACCAGGGCTTCCAATACAAAGTAGAGGCATGGGAACATCTCTCTTGAGATCTCACCAGTGCCACTGGCATTCTTCAGACTGGTGAGCAGGTTTGGCACCACTTTGCTGACTTGAAGTGGAGGAAGAGGGAGCTCTTGGACCAGTGGGTCCAAGATGCCCGGGTGGAGACTGCTCCACGCATGTGTAACTATCAGTCACAATAACTGTTATTCAAAGTTCAGCCTGTGTATGTGATGGATAGGTATGCATAAATGTTTTTCTTATCATCTCTACAGCTGCAGATGAGAGGGTTGCCAACTTGGATGCCTATGCCAGCAGGTTGCTAAGGCTGCATCGCGAGGCTGGTGAGTAACAATCTAGCTTGTAGTATTCAGGGCAAATAATTAAAAAGTCACCTTGCAGTATTTAAAAATGGGTATGGCTTGTACTGAATAAACAAGCTCATAGGAGAGTAATACTGAAATACAGGTCATTTATCAATAAAATTGTAAGTACTTGTCAATAAAAGTCAAATCCCCAGACTGGTTGTGTTTACTTTGGTATTGTATGAAATGAAATTTTTACAGTTTATGCATGGCAACTATAGCTCTGAAAGCATTAAACAATCAAGGGTCATCTGACAAAGATTGTGGAGTTATAAAGCAGGAGATTAACTACATGAAATATTGCATGCATCAAGATCTGATATCTGAATAGTAATGTTGTATTAACCAGTGTTTTCTACACTGTGCTATACAAGACATATGTGCCATGCATGAATGTCATACTTACAACTTCAGAGTGTACACCCAAGAGAGTATTAGACAGAAAACAGTCAAGCAAGATGCTGCAGTTTCTAAATAACTCATTCTAATGAAACACAAAATTGTAGTATTTTTGGCACAAACAGATATGATTTGAATCTCGGGAGTGGTAGTAAGCTGTATGCATAATTTCACCCAGGATTTTGTGAATATGTGTAGAAACAGTCAGGGAGTGTTAACAGAAATTTCCTCCACAGGTCTGTCAGGTAGGAAAAGGCATAAAGTAGCTATAAGAAGGCTGTAGTTATACTGTGTCCAACACCCACTGTCCAACCCCAAGGCTGCAAATGACAGCAAGATAAATACATTCACCAAGTAGTCTCGACCAAAAAATGTTCCTCAAGTGTCACGCTGTCACAGCTAGTGGTCAGTGTTGTCAACAACTGGGATAACCAAAAGAAATCAAGGCAGAGTATGGCAGTAACACACACATACATGGTATGAGTGCACATATGTAACCCTGACTATGTGAATATGGGTAGAAATAGTCAGGTAGTGTTAACAGAAATTTCCCCCACAGCTCTGCCAGGTAAGAAAAGGTATAAAGTAGCTATACGAAGGCTGTAATTATACACTGTGTACAAACATACCACTGCCCAACCCAAGGCCATAGATTGTTGTAAAGTGAGGTAATACCTGTACAGTTATGATTAGAGCAATGATCCTTAAAGTTGCGAACACTTCAAGCATATACAGTTGTTAATTGACATCTCTCTCTCTCCCCCACATTTTCTGCACCAATAATCTAAACACAGAAATCAATGGGTATGTTTTTCACCAAACCTACTGTTGGGACATGTTTCCTATTGTTCTACAAATATTGAAATGTTTTTCTATTAATGTTCCCTATTCAAATATTATTATTGGTAGCCTGTTGCTATCAATGTAATCCACATGCTGTTATAATGCCCATTGTGCTGCCATATATGCATGTATTCTGTTTGCTATGCAACTGTTCAAAATCTATTGTTTTGGGTTAATAGGAATACCTATGCATGCTGTTATAACTAATCCTAGAATGTGTTTTTTTATGACTAACAAACATATGTTGAAAAACTGCTACACCATAGCACGTCTTGAGAAGGCTGATCCCAGCAGATCCACCTGTCCCACTTTAACTGGCCATGGCACCAGGCCCCAGTATGTCTGGGACCCACCCCGGACCTCCTCGTCCACTGGTCCTACACCACCTTCAGGTATAATTGCCTCAGGGGATGGGGCTCACCCCCCCCCAGGTGCGGGCGAGTACATGATCCTGTCACATGATGCCAGGTCCAAGGATTGGTGCATAGCGAGATTTGAAAGGAGTTCAGAGATCTGCTATGCCAGCTTGAGGGCCACGTGGCACATCTAGAGGGTTATCCTGCCCCTCCTGCACAGCCCCCAGCACAGCCAGCTTTGGCGCCATCTAGGTGCAGTGGTAACTGCCCATGGGTGGGGACCTCAGTCCCACTGTATCCATTTGGGGGTTCGTGGGTGTCCGATTCCCAACCACTTTTTCCCATTCAAGGTGTTTACTCCTCACATGTGTCATATACCGCTCCTGTCTGCTGTCTTGTTTGTCTTGTCTGTCTTCCTACCCAACCTACCTCCCCAAATATACCCATTATCCTTCCCCAAAATCCCACTCTCACATTAAAAAAAAAAGGGCAATCTGTTCCCACAAAAAAAGTTGTCCCATACATAGCTGTCCATTTTGCACACATATCCACTGGACACGTGTAATCTGGTCTAATTGGCTTCACAAAAAATTATTGTTGTCTTCACCCCTCTCACAGGGGTTTGAGTGTTCAGATTTACCTCCAAATTCTGTATATATGCACAGCTGTTGCTGTAGAAGAAATAGATAGCTATGGACCTTCCCTATACCTGTCCTGCACATCCCTAGCTATCTTTCATAATGTTTTTCCCTCTGCGTGCCCCCTTTTTTCACCACTTTCCTATCACCCCTTTTTTCTTTTCTTTTCTTTTAAAGAAATTAGCATGGGGTAAGTGAGAGTAACAGTAGTAAACAGGAGTAAGCATGTTTGCGTGGTGCTAAGCAAAGCTAACTCAGATTAAGCACTTCTAGTGCTAACTCTGTGTAAACATAGTTCACTGTAAGTTACCATCACTTAGCTCCGTGCAAACCCAAGTAAATATGCTTACAACTGTTTTAAAGTGCCTTAATCTCTCTATATCCAACAGCCTTTGTTCTGCCCAGCAACAAAACAATAAACCCTTGCATGTCCTGAACACTGCATACCATAACCACAGACATTTACCACTAAGCCATCAGAGCTATCAAATTGTCTAATGCATATCATTCAGTAGAGTCAATCAACAGCAGGGAAAAGATTCTATAGAATTAATCAAATTATATATGTGTATATATATATATATATATATATATATATATATATATATATATATATATATATATATATATATATATATATATATGTATGGGATCACTACATAATCGCGAAAGTTTAAAATACCAAATTTCAAACCTTTGAGACTATATAGCTGAAACCCTTAATTAGCGAAAGACCAGAAGCGCGAATTTCAAAATCCCGATTATCGGGAGTTTGACATTCGTGCATCTGGTGTTGTGGCATGGTGGAAGGTCAGGTAAGTATCTATGTTTAAATGTGTTGGTTAGGGTTTAGTGTGTAAGTGTGTGCTGTGACTGTGATGTGTGTGCGCGAGGGGAATGTAGGTGGGTGGTGGTGTTTCTTGTGTTTGTGTATGTAGTGCGACCTTGGAGTTAGAATATTTAAGTAGGGGGTTGTGGGGGTGCAGGGGGCTTGCCCCCCTGCTTGTCTGTAGTTTAGGTTTGTGTGTTTGTGTTCTGGGGGACGGTGTGTGTATGTGCATGTGTGTGGTGTATGTTGAGTGTAGTTTTCGGTAGTTTGAATTTCACAGTTTTGATGTTTCGGTATTTTAGTGTTTCGGATATTTGGTCACAGGATTTTGGGCATCGGTAGTTTGGGTTTTCGGGATTTAGTAGTGGTTCTAAATATATATATATATATATATATATATATATATATATATATATATATATATATATATATATGGATTCCGCCATACCCAATAGAACCAAGACCCTCAAATCTAAAAAAAGGAAGCCAATCTGGTGTTCTCTGGCCATAAAGACACTCCACAACAGAAGGAGGAAACTAATATGGAATAAGGTGAAGTCCCAAGATTGGAAAACCCCCCTTATCAACCTCAATTAAAAGTTGAAATCCCTCATCAAATACTGTAAAGCTAGCTGTGAAAACAGACTTGCAGCACATAGTAATGGCACCCACAAGGCCTACTAAAGTTATGCAAAGAATCTCCATGGCAATACCAAGATTTGCTCTGAGCTACTGAACAATGGTACTTCCTAGACTGAGCCAACAGATATTGTCAATATACTGGCAGACAGATTCAGTGCCAACTTTACCCCTCTCCCCCCAAAGGACCAATCACAATACCAGTACACTGCCAGGCAGCCAGTATTATTGCTGCACAGGATAAAACACCAAGGCCAAGGATACAGCTTAAATGGGACCTGACAATATCCCTTGCTGTATTCTACATGAACTACAAAGTAACCTGGCACCTCAACTGTGTGCCCTGTTCAGTCACAGCCTCACCTCAGGCTGTCTCCCTGCCGAAGTGTGCACTGCTACAATCACCCCAGACAACAAAAGAGGAGCGACTACAGACCCTGGGAACTATCACCCCATCAACCTGACAAGTCCGTTATGTAAAGCTATGGAATGCATCATCATGCACCTAATAAACAGAGATATGGGAATCTCCAGACTCAGGATTCCACATAGTTTGGTTGTGTGAAGGGTAGGTTATGCCTGCTCAATCAACCTGGTCAATTTCTTTGAGACAGTCACCCAGGATGTGGATGAAGGCAAGGTGGTTCACACACCATACCTTGATCTGGCCAAAGCCTTTGATAACATTCCCCACTCAGGAATCATGCAAAAACCCACTAAGGTAAGTGTCAGCCCCTATATCACTAGATGGGTTGCAAACTGGCTCACAGATAGAACTCGCAGTATGAAAATAGCTGGCTCCAAGTCAGATTGCTGAGCAGTCATAAGTGGGGACCCACAGGGTTCTGTCCTGGGTCCTCTCCTATTTGGTATCTATTTCTCTGAAGTCCATGTCAACATGAAGGGACTCTGGCTGACAAAGTTTGCAGACAATTGCAATTTGGGAGCTATTATCAATTACCCAAGTGATGTTGGCATCCTACAGAAAGGCCTCACTGAGACCAATGACTGATGTCAGAGCCATGGCCTTAAGCTCAATGCCAGAAAATGCATTGTCATCCCATTTGGGATAAATCCTGTTCCCATGAGTTACCACATCAACGGTAGTCCCCTGAACACAGAAGGCGTAATAAGAGATCTGGGGACACAGGTTGATAGCAATGTCTCTTTTGACCAGCACATTGCCACTGTGGTCAGAAAGTCCTTCTATGTGGCACATTTCATTACTAACACTTTTGCATCCAGGAAGGAAGAGGTAATTGTCCCCTGTACTCTTCTTGACAAAGTTACATAGTTTTTTCAGCATACATAGTCTGATGGATGTGAGGTATGAAAATGAAATGTATGTCATCATTTACTGACAACACTTATCATATCATCACAGTGATTTACCAGAGAAATGAGAATAATCTGTAAAACACACCAGAAATATGAACAACAAACCTGGACATCCTGAAACAATCCAGCCAGTTGAGAGGTATGCTCAGAACCCCTTACTGCAATGAATCTTGACCAAGGCTGACAAAGTGGTGGTTGGAAGCCATACAAATGGGGATGTATCTGACGTACTGGCATAGATAAGCTAACACAGTTGCTGCAGTAACACCTTCCTGTGTGCTCTAACATATATTTAGTGAAATAGCACCAAGTATTTGAAATAGGAAATCTGCTATGGGTAATTACACATGTATATGACAATATGTCAGGCACTACAGGGATGTAAGAGCACTGAAAAACAGACACCAGTGTGAAAGTGCATACCCACAGCCAATATCACCACAGTCAAAGTCACATACCAGTAAGTCAAGAGAACAGTAGAGTATACGGACTGTGTGAACAAATATATCATTGTTTGCCACTAACACACTAGGCCTACATATAATTATCCAATTCTCAGTATAGGCTGAATCCTGACCATGAAACTGGAGCAGCATGCAGTCAGATAAAAAAGGAGCTATTACTCTTACATCTACCCTCCTCCATACACAGCCCAAATAACATATCCACATGACATGTGTACACAATTCTGACAGTCTGTTAACAATGGCCAGACATACACAGACCTCTCAAATATACAGTTCACCTCAGAATGTATGAGCTCAGGACACATATCTATGGCCTCTTCCCTGACATGTCTGTGGGTCTTCTACATCACTGGGATGGTAGCAGGAGTGAAGGCAAGAAATAATGATACTAAATACATCTGACCCTCATTGACATCTGGACAAAGCCTGACATCATTTGGTGACAGAGGCACAAACACAGGGGTAGATTGGACATATTGCTGTCATAAATTGAGACAGTTGCAGATGTCACTGGGTTTGTTGTAGCACATCCTTTATGAGGAATATGAAGTCAGTAATACCAATAGATATGATTTTCCAAGGACACCAACTGTCTGGGGAGCAGACAAAGCATAACAGGCAAACATGTGGTAAGTCTGTGGACAGCATGCCATTGGAGACATATCACTGTGAGATGTAAAGACACTCACTAAATGCATGTCCACACAAACCCTGTCAATCTATCAACCCACCATGTGTATAACAGTGCTGATGACATAGCATCTGTTCATTATTTTGGGGATATGTCCCCAATGTTGTTGGGCTGCCTCTGAATGTCCTGTCTTGTGAAGTATTCCCACCTACTGTCTGTAAATGTGTAGCCCACCACCTCTGTAATGTCTCTCACACAGGCAAGGAAAAGGGGCAAGGCCCGCATGTAGGAATGTCCCATATGTTGAAACTAGCAGTAGTGTCCAGGCCCACAGCACAATACTATGTGGGCACTTACATAGTTGTATGGCCTTAGCAATACCCAACATCTGTGCATCTGCACAGAGGACAGACAGAGAGTAGATAAACAACAGGTTATGCATTAGGATGAATGTTTGGAAGGATAGAAGTCTGAAACCAAAATGTATGCCATTACTACATGACAGCAGTCCCAATGACATGGCCAAAACACATAGTAGTCTACAGTTAATATAATAATATCATATTACTATCCAACAGGAGAGACATAGAAACATAGAGCTCAAACACCAAGAACAAGATAGTGTAGTAGTCAGAGTCCCAGCTTTGCATACAGTGATGCATGTTTCGAGTACTACAATAGGCAATCTAATTTTACATGGAAAAGCAATGTAAAAAGTACTTATTTAATATTACAATATGTGTTAAATTATTTTTGTCAACCAGTGCACTGTAGCTGGTGTAACATGCAAGTGTGAGTGCATATAACATGTGATACTACCCATGTATTAAAAGTACAAAAAAAAAACAAAAAAGAAAATGTGATACTACTCATGTATAACCAAGTATCCCATACAGTATATTCACACCTCTTGCTACAATAATGACAGCACATAGAAGCATGTTATGTACAGGAAATTAAATACGCTTATTAAATGATGTCATTACTCCGCTATTGTATCAGACTGGGATGTTAGCAATGGTTACCAGGGCTGTGATATGCACAGCTGTCCAACATACCCCTGTATAGGGCAGCAACATGGCAGAACTATGTGCATCCATACACACACACACACACACACACACACACACACACACACACACACACACACGCACACACACATCACAATCACAGATAGGGCACATCCATACTTACACACACCACCTCTGCATGACCCATGTAATACACAACCCCCAAACCACACACACATGATGTCAACCAGCTGGCTCAGCCTAGGCCTCTGGCAAACCCACACCACACCATGTGCATATGATGAAACCTGTGCCAAATCCCTGTCATTCATACCTTCAATGCAGGGACACGCTAACATGGCTCTGATGCACAGGGTGAATTTAGTACAGTTTAGCAATGTAATGCTGTATAAAGTGCTGTCAGACAGCATATTTAATGGTTACACATCAGAGGGTGTAGCTGTCCAGCCATGATGCATTATTGCTGTTATTACCACTGACTGACTGTGGTCTCCAGATTGTATTCTGTTTGAATTCTAGGTGTCTGTCTGTCAGGAGGATGTAGCCCTGCAGTCCTTTTCTACAAGGGGTATGGCAGTGTGGTAACACATTGACTGTGTCATATCCAGGGTACAGATGTACACAATTAACAGGTCTGTATAACAGGTATTGCATGTGCCACATGGCTGATAGGGCTGAGGCATGTATACAGGTAAATGTATGGTGGGTGATGTCAGCAGCTGTTGTACAGTGGACAATGGTAAGTGTGCTGGGTGGAACACACCAAAGGTTTATGAATATTACGCACACAGATGGTATTGTGTTGATCCAACACAGAGAATACTGTTTACATACATACACACACACACACACACACACACACACACACACACACACACTGGCCAGTACTGGGATCCATAGGTTCATAGATTCATAGATATGCTCTAAGTGAATAGCCATGAAGGCTGTACAAGGCCAGGCCAAGGGAATACCCTGCCATCATACCACCAGACAATAGTCCCCAGTGTGGCTGATGAGCATAGTCACTTGAGTGATCCCCAGGTGCAGGTGTTCTATTCCCCATCCAATCATCCAGATGTGCATCATGGATGGCCAGTGATGTGAACTGATTCACATGTATGTGATGTTTATTCCATACCATGAACAGTGTCTGGGTTGAGCCTGTCCCACAAGCATGTTCTTTGTAGTGTGGAAGTCTGGTTGAGGTCTCTGGTGCATGTTGTGTGGACAGATTGGTATACTCAGATGTCACATTCCTGACCGGAGTTGGTGAGACATGGCTGTGTACTTCAGGCAGTGATCACACCCATGTAGCCAGTATGGTATGGGGATTCATTTGAACTATAGCAGTCTGTCCATACATGGCATGTGTGTAACTCCTGGGATTATCTTTGTGGGATTAATTTGCAGCCTTTTTATAGTTGTTTCAGGTGTCCAGTGGGTTACATGTCAAAAGACCACTGTACACATTGAATGGCCAACTGAGGGGAGGGTGCAGGTTGGCCATGGCCTGTTACTTGCTGGATTCCACAAACTTAGTCAGGAGATGTAACACATGGAAGGACTTTATGATGTCAGTGGCACTGTTGTGGTCGACAGAGAACTCAGTGTCAACCTGAGTTCCCCATTCTGTAATAACAACCTCACTGTTCAGTGGACTACCATCAAAGTATTAGTTCATGTGACCCATGGTGTTCTCAAAGGGAATGGCGGCACATCTCCTGGCATTGAGGTAATGTCCAGGGTTCTGACAACAGTGGTAGGTCTCAGAGAGGCCTTTGTGCATGATGTCAACATCACATGGGGGAGTAATGATAGCACCCACCTAACAGTTGTCTGCAAACATTGTCATCCAGAGTGCCTTTGTGTTGGCCTGCACCTCAGAGGTGTAGATCGCAAGCATGGGAGGGCCCAAGTCCACACCCTGTGGGACTCAACTCATGTCTGCTCAGCAGTTTGACATGGGGTCCACTGCATTCACACTGTGGGTTCTATCTGTGATGCAGTTTGGAAGGAAACTACTGCTCTAGGATTTGATGCCTAGTCAAGTGTGTGTATGATTCCTGAGTGGAGTATGGTCTGTGAGGATTAGAAAGGTTGCCTATCATGTTACTTATACCATACTGTCACATAGTCATTGCACATGGCACAACACTTTTAGGGCTATAGAGTGTCTACACCTACTCCTACAGTGTTTGACAGCTGATGACCTTGTAATGTGGACATTGGTACATATAGTAGGACATTAATAAAATGGATTAGCAAAACCTAGCCCCTGATATACCCTGTTATTACACAAACATACTAACACACACACACTTGCCAGCACTAAGATTAGAACCCTACCGATCTAGTTGTTGCTACTACACTATTACACCTTTATCACACACACCACGGAGCTTAGCTTATTGAGTGGATGTTGTCCCAAGGTACTTCTAAGGTGAGGAATATAACCAGCACTTGTAAAGTATGGCAGTGAGTGTTGTAGTGGATGGAAGACTTCACAAAATACTTTACTCTAAACATATATAAACACATTTGGCATAACGGAGGTTTGAACCTCTATCTACCTAGGGTATTGAACATTAATGTTGCACAATTACTACACATATCACTGAGCTTACAGGGCTCATGCCTACCAAAAGGTATGTCTAAGGTGAGTGACATATGCAGAACTGCTAAAGTAGGGCAATGGGAACTGTACTGAGTGTGAATGGACCAAAATTCTTTAACCTACAACACATCTATATAAACACACACACTTTTATATTTTCCAGATCTGTGATGACAACTCTTACCCATTTTTTTATATGACATTGTTATTAGACACACCACAGTGGTTATGGGGTAAGCAGCAGTACGCTATCCTCGTGTATCCAACAGCCCTTGCTTTGCCCAGCAACAAAGGGATCAGCCTTGCCCATTCTTGAACCCAGGGCCCTGCACACTAGAGTCAGAGAACATATCACCACATCATCTAACTATAGGAATTATTCTTGTTTCTTCACACTTATCATGAAGTCTGCTCAATTAACATTAAAGAAAAAAGCCAGCAGTCCAAGTTCTTGAACCCAGAACCCTGCACACTACAACCAGAAAACATACCACTATACCATCTGAGCAGCAGGAATTGCTCTTGTTTTTTTTAAAACATATCATGCAATAGAGGCATATAACAATAGTAAGAAAGTTATGTGGAAACATTCATGCGTTGTATATATATATATATATATATATATATATATATATATATATATAGATATATATATATATATGTATATATATATATATATATATATATATATATATATATATATATAAATATATATATATATATATATATATATATATATATATATATATATACACACATACATACACACACACACAAAGGGATATATATATATATATATATATATATATATATATATATATATATATATATATATATATATATAAATGTATGTATGTAGTTATATAACATGCAGTGCAGCCATACCTCAGAACCATACCTATCAACCTGTTAGTGTATGTATTTATATAACATGCAGGGCAGCCATACATTAGAACCATACCTACCAACCTATTAGTGCAATATTAATGAACAAAGGTTGTACAAAGGGTTGGAAATGGGCTGCATACAGGGACATAATCAGAATATTGCTGTCATAACTGAACAGTTATATAGCAACAGAGTGTGTATCAGCAGAACTATATGAATATTATGAGGATGGGAACTCATATGTAGACCACTTAGTGACACAGGGATTAGTGAATAGATGAGTGTGTTTGCGTATGATTCCTGCGTGTGGAATGGTATCACAGGGCAACAAGGGCCACATATCTTGTTTTGGATTCCATACTGTTACATAGTTATTTCACATGACAAGCCAGTTATAGGACTGCAGAGTGTTCATAGCTACCACAACAGTGGGCCCTGTACAGTGGACATTTGGTAGTGTACTGGGTGGACTACATAAAAGTGTAGCAAAATCCATCCCCCAATGGATATGGATCACAATGTTAATGACACAACCACATACAGAGACAGATCCACACACCTGCTAGGAAAGAGATTCAACCCCCTACCTATCTAGTTATTTTTACTACAGTGTTATGCAGGTATTGGACACGCCAAAGAGCTTATATGTTTGAGAGTGGTCCAAAGGTATCTCTAAAGGTGGGTGACATCAGCAGCAGTGCTAAAGTGGGGGAAAGGGAAGTGTGGTAAGTGGGAATGGCCTCAAAATCATGTCTCTGCAAACACACACACTTTCACATAAACAGGCATACTTTTACATTTACCTGGACTGAGATCAGAACTTTAGCTAAGTAGTTTACTACACTATAGCATTACACAGTTATCGCAAGTACCACACAGCTTATTGGTAGAAGGGCATCCATACATACTTCTAAGGTAAGTGACATCAGCAGCCCTTGTAAAATATGACATTTTAAAATGTACTGGCTGTGAATGGACACAAAATATTTTCACCTAAAGATATACACACACAGAAACACTTTTCAAATTGGCAGGACTGGGATTCAAAACCCTACTTAACTAGCTGGCTGCACTATATCAACAGTTATCGCACGTGCCACAGATCTTACTGGGGTATGATTTGGCCAAAGGGATCTTTCAACATGACTTCTGCAGGACTGCTAAAGTACAGCAATGAGAAGTGTACTGAATGTGAATGGGCCCAAAATCTTTGGCCTACAAACACACACACACATTTTTACATTTGGCAGGACTGAGATTAGAACTACTACCTAGTTATTTTGCTGCACTACAGTAAGACACCATTATCCCACATACCACAGAGGTTACAGGACTGCGAGTTGGACAAAGGGATCTTTCAGGGTGACTGACATCTGCAGGACTGCTAAAGTAGATAAATGGGAAGTGTACTGAGTGTGAATGGACTCAAAAACTTGAGCCTAAAAACACATATATACATGCACACACACTTCAATATTTGCAAGGACTGAGATTTGAACTCTTATGTAACTAGTTATTTACACCAGAGTGTTACACAGTTATTGCATGTACCACAGAGCATACAGGGCTGCAAGTTGGGCAAAGGGATCTTTCAGAGTGACTGACATCTGCAGGACTGTGATAGTAGATCAATGGGAAGTGTACTGAGTGTGAATAGGCCCAAAAGCTTTAAACCACAAACACATATATACATACACACTCTTTCACATTTGTAAGGACTGAGAATAGATCCCCTACCTAACTAATTATATTGACACTAGAGTGTTATGCAGCTATTGCTCATGCCGCGGTGTTTATAGCAGTCAGTGCTGCCACAAGATAGTCTTAAAGTAACTGACATCTGCAGGACTTATAAGGTAGGGCAATGGGATGTGTACTGGGTGGTAAAAGCCTGTTATTTCCGAGATCGCACAGACACTTCTGAAAGTGTAGGAGCATGCCCAGTGTGACCTTCTATAGTACATGTGGGACTCCATTCCTGAGATTGTTGTACTCCAGTCTAGAGATTTTTGTGCTACAGCCATACATCTCCATCTGTTAGTCCTATTTCAATAAGTGAACTTTAGGCCATACGTAGGGTGATTGTGACTATTTCTCTTATTACTGTATGGGGTGCTAGAGTTAGAGGGTATGTTTCTGCAGATGTTTTATCTGCCATATTTGATGTTTAACACTGTATTTCTTGCTTCAGTACCTCCAGACATACCTCCTCAGATCATCACAGTGATTTTCCAGAGGAAAACAGCCTTGATGATACACAAGCAATTACTATGGCCCAAATACTAGGCATTCTTGCACAATCCAGCCTGTTGAGATGTGTGGCTACAGACAATTGACTGCTGATACTGTGGAAATGGTCAAGCACCTTGTTGATATACTAGGATGTGGGGATCTCTGTGCATTTCTATTTTGGCATGGCTTGCTTACCAGTCCATGGTTGAGTAATACAAGTCAGGCAAGATCAGGGTGACAGGTGGACTCCAGAAAGATTTGTAGAGGGTAAGATATGTGGTGTTGGGGGGGCTGAGTCAGATATGTTGGCCTGTAGCTACCTACAGTTTGCATAGGGGTGGTGTGAAGGGTTGCCCACACTTGGGGGTCTTGTGTGTCTCCATCTGTTTTACCAGACTGGAGGTGTGTGTCTGTCTCACATAAATGTATACCCCACATCATTTGGCTTGGCCACCCACATTTTGGAGTCATGTGGTTGTATGGGATGAGTGATCAGGGAAGGCTTGTTGTGTTTTTCCTCATGGCTGTGGGACAGGGGTCTGTGGGTGCAGACATGTCACAATCTTCCAGGGTTGGGACTCCCTGCAATGGGTGCATTCCAATGTTTAGACTCCTAGCCATACCTGTCGACTGTAGAGGGTTTCACTTGACTGTGCAGATTCATGTCTCATATAGCTGGTCAGTTACCCATGCAGGTGTGGTTTTCAAGCTAGTATTTTGCAACTCACTCAGGGTTGAAGTCAGATATTATCATGCATGAAATTGCAGTTTCAGACTTCATACCCTTCAGACATTCCATAGTATTAAAACACTTTTCCACTATATCAACTTTGTTACATCATTATTGCAGGTTTTCCCATGTATTCTTCTATTTGGACCTTTATCACCCCATAATTTGTGGTTTTGTCCAGATATCTGGGTCTCTGAGTTTGGGAAGTATGCTCCTAGCAATTAGCAGTATGGCCTTTCCTTGCATTTTATTGTCTATGTTATGTTGGTGTTATGAACCCCATGACACTCCCTAACAGGGCACTGTGGGTGAGACATAGGCCTTTGGCAGAGGCCTGTAGGCCAGGTGTGGCAGATGCAGCCCATCTGTATCAAGGCAGTGCATTCTGATGAGGATATGTTCTCAGGCTACAGGGCAGGGGACACCCCTAGGATGGCACCAGTAAGTGGACTGAGCATTACTGACACTTGCTTTGTGTTTGCATTTAGCCATCACTTTGGGTGACAGATGTTTGCTGCTTACAGCTAGGGACATATTACTGCATTTCTATGGGACTGTGGGGGCACACCTGTACACACTACACATTTGCAGAAGCTATGCTGATATTTGCTTAACATTTTAGTTACATTTAACATAGTGGTGTGCCCTATCTTTGAGACTACAGGCATAATAGTATCAACCACAGGTCAGCTTGTTCTGCTATACACATGTTTAGGTTTGGACTTCTTAGCTTTCAGAGCCATACTTCCACTGCCAGAGCTGCTGTGATATCACAGTTGCAAGTCTGTAGGTGGGGATTTCATGGATGTCCCCATTTGGTGTCCTTTGCCACACATTTCCATATGGTTTTCTACAGCTGATCTGCTCGGTGAGGCTTGTGTTGAGTGTGGGACCCCACTTTGATATCCATGCATGTGATCTATGACCCCCCCCCACACAGTTATTTGGCTCAACACATATACTGCAGTAGTATTTCTAAACTACAGTGGTACTGCACAGTGTGGGTATGCCAGTACTGGGCATACACTTCCTGCTGTCCAACATAGCTGTCAGTTGTCTGGTGCTATCCCAGTAAGCCACCCCAGTCCCTTGTATGCTTGTAGCTACACCATGGATATGCTATCAGAACATTCTACTGCATTCATTCATTGTTAAGAATACTGACTAACTTAGCTTGTGCCTGAGGTAGTTGTGAGTATGGTCTGTGAGGGCTGAGTGTCAGAGGCATGCAGTACACTGCTTATACATGGTAAGGTATAAGTGGTGTGATGTTTGGCATCCATTTTACTGTATGTGCGAGTCAGAGAGAGATATCAGTCCCTAGGTCCCTATAGTGTCAGTGTATATACTATGCATTGCCTCTTTGCCAATGTCAGGGCATACTGGGCATTCCTCCATCTGCCTACAGGGTCAGGCTCAGTATGTTCCTCTGAGTCCCTCTGTGCCTGTGGAGGCCTTGGCAATGGTGGGGGTCTGTGTGGCCCTTCCCCATTTTGATCCTGCTGCAGCTGTTTCCACAGGATCATATTCTGTAGCATGCATATACTATGACCATGTGGGCACATGTGGCTAGAGAGTTCTGCAAGGCTCCACCAGATATATCAAGGCAGTGGAACTGTGACTTGAGCATCCCAAACACATGCTCTATAATGATCCTGGATGGTGCATGTGCCTCATTATGGCATTATTATGTAGGTGTGTGTGCATTTCTGATGGGTGTCATCATCAATGCCTCCAGTGCACAGCCAGCATCCTCCACTTAATGGTCATATGGGATGTCCCCCCTTGCAGACCACTGAAACAGCTGTGAGGAATGCCAGATGTGGGAGTCGTGATAGCTTCCAGTGCAGCCAGCCCACACATTCATGATAATGACCTGGGCATTGCACACGATCTGGCAGTTAATGGAGTGGAACCCTTTGCAGTTTATATAGACCCTACCCCAGTCACCAGGTGGTACTTTGATGTGGATGTGCATGCAGTCTATGGCACCCAGTACCTCCGGATAGTTTGCTACACAGTGGAAAAGATGCATATTGCGGGTCCTCTCCTCACAGATGGTGGGGAATTTAATATGCTCCTCGGCATGTGGTCACATGGCATCCAGGAAATGGTGGAGTATCCTGGACCCAGATGCCTGTGAGACCCCCATGATATCCCCAGTTGGTCTTTGGAAAGTACCTGTAGCTAGTATTCTTAGAGCTACACATACCTTGGTATCCAGTGGGATGGGTTCCCCTGTTTGTTCTGGATGTGAGGTGAGGCTGGCACAGCTCCACAGTTTGCTGCAGTATGTCCCTGTCCACCCTGTAGTGGTCTACTATCTCCAGATCATGTAGCCCTTGGTAGGTTACCCTGGACCTGGACACTCCTCCCCTCCTCCTCATAAGTCTGGGGTGGTTGTCAGCATTGTCCTCTTCACCACCATCAACCTCGTGTACATACTGATGTATGAGAGCAACCGCAAACCCCTAACATTTTGTTAGTTTTGTCAGGTAAAATTTCCCCATCTGTGTACACCAGTGGTGTAGAGTTTATGGGAAAAAACAGACTGAAAGGTGTTTGCATAGTTTATAGTGTTGTGCTGTAGATGCTGCTTGTGTGATTGGCTGAGTATGATACATTCCACCTGCCAGCTCTACTACTTTTATTTGAGTGCCTCTATTTTGCTATTTCCTTTTTGTTTCTTTTTCCACTTAACGTTCCCTTAATTTTATTTATTTTTTTGTGGTTTAAATCCCATTGCGTGCCGCGCACACCCATTTAGGCAAGATAAGCAAGGCTATACAGCCTCAGACACACACCCTTGCTTACATATATATGGTACTGCCATTTCCTGTTTTCTTTTTTTTCCTTTTTATTTTTTGTTTTAAGACCCCACCCCTGTAGGCAGTGTGAACAAAGCTATACAGCCTGAGATACACTGCCTTGCTTAACTGGACTTAGCTAAGCACAAACCCAGGCAACAGTGCTGCAATGTGCTTACAGCAAGCATGATACACCCCCTTTTTCATGTTAGTTGCTCCTCCTGCCTACACAATCCTGTTCTAGAACCTACACGGTTAGGTGCAGGTTTTGGCCTTAAAATATTTTGTGATTCAGTAACATTCCCCTCATTTGCATACCCCACTGCCTTAGCCCATAGATACTGCACTGAAATGGAGCCTTTCCCCTCGACAACCACTGTCCCCTGATATTGTTTTTATTCTGCATGCCATAGACTATAATGGCTAAATGCAGATTTCCCTTAAACTTGGGTTTTTACATTTTTGTTTTTATTTTCAGCACAGTTGTGTTTGTGCACTGCTGCCCTATGCTTAAACAGCTGAGATCAGCCATAAAATATATTTTTTATTAAAATTAAACATTTATTCATGCCAATGGCCATATATTTGGTCATTATCATGTCTAGAGATGTGAATACATGCTTGTATTTGGGCTGTCATGCCTCTGTTTTCTTTTTTGCAGAAATGTGTTCAGTTAGTAACTGAACACATATTTGCACTGACACAGTTCCTGCACGGAGACCTGACAGCTTCCTGAATCACCAATTCACCTCATTTGCATGGCTTTCACCAGAAATGAGGTGATTAGCATGCCACATGGTCTTCCATGCAGGAACAGTGTAGACAAAGCACGTCGAATCAGATGTTTGCTAAATCGCTCGGCAGCAGAACTCCATGCAGGAGCTGCTACACTGTTCCTTCATGGAGTTTTAACATTCATGAAACCTGCGTACAGTATATCTGATTTTAATGAAAATAGACAGGACATTGTTGTAATTAGATCATATAAAATGAAGAGCTTAATGTGAAGCAGACGGTGCCACTACACAGTATAACAGCAGCTTAACTGGGTTTAACTAGATAGATGGAAACTTGTTATACATTTTTGTGGATTTGAATTTTTTTCTGATTAGTTAAATTAATTTGAATGACAAATATTAATCCATTCTTATCTAAAGGAGTTTGACTAAAGGGCAACTGTTGTATATTATAAGCGAATACAAAAAGTCATTGTAATTTGCATTATTTTAATATCAAATTAATATGCTTAATATAGTAATATGGTTATGTTAATTTTTTTTTCTTGGATTTATTTTAGTTATTTATTTATTTATTTATTTTTATTTTACATTTGTTTACCAGGAAAGTCCAACTGGACACCGGTCCTTTTTCAGTGGAGGCCCAGGGAGAAAAGATTCTGTAACAAAAGGTTCACAAATATGGAATACAAAGACATTTATCAATTAATAATGTGAAACATATAAGAAAAAGCAATACATTTTCATCAATATGTATGTAGAAAATGAAGGAGAAGTTACATATTTAAAACAGAGATACACAAAAGTATGTTTAGTAGATTACATTCCTATTAAACTGAAATACATAAAATAATAGGCTCTTTATTTATGATCATTCACATGAACAGTCAACAGAGTGCATCAACCACAGTAAAATACAATTTTGAGATGCAGAAGGTAGAAAGGCAAATTTAATAAGCAAATTAGATGACATGAATAAAAAATATTTAGAGAGACTATATCATTAGACAATGCTATATTTCCATGAACTACAAAATGAACTGGCACCTCACCTAAGTGTCATCTTTAATCATAGCCTCACCTCAGGCTTCATGCCCACTGAGTGGCACACAGCTACAGTTATCCCACTCCACAAGGAGGGATCCACCTTGGATCCTGGGAACTACCACCCCATCAGTCTGATGAGCCTGATCTGCAAGGCCATGGAACGTATTCTCATGGAAATTATAAACAAAGACATTGGCAACCTTCAAACACTGGACCCCATGCAGTTTGGGTTTGTGAAGGGCCAATCTTGTCTCCTGAACCTGATTGACTTATTTGAATCAGTCTCCAGAGCCACGGACAAGGATAAGGTGGTCCGCACAGCCTATCTGGACCTTGCCAAGGCCTTCAACACCATCCCCCACTCTGGAACCATAGATAAACTTACTAAGTTGGGCATCAATCCCTACATCACTCAATGGGTTGCCAATTGGCTTACTGACAGAACCCACACTGTAAACGTAGCCAACTCCAAATCAGCTCCAGACAAGTGGCAAGTGGAGTACCTCAGGGTTCAATCCTGGGACCACTCTTGTTTGGCATCTACTTCTCTGAAGTACACCAACACTAAGGGACTCTGGCTAACAAAGTTTGCAGATGACTGCAAACTGGGAGCCATTATTGAATCCCCAAATGATGTGGATATTCTACAAAAGGGCCTTACAGAAACAGATGCTTGGTGCCAGAGCCATGGGCTCAAGCTCAATGCCAAGAAATGTATAGTTATCCCCTTTGGGAAAAAACATGTACCCGTGAATTACCACATAGGTGGCAGTACACTAAACACAGAAAGTGTGATAAGAGACATAGTGACACAGGTGGACAGTGGTCTCATCTTTGATAACCACATCGCCACAACAGTCAGGAAATCCTTCTATGTGGCACACCTCATCACTAAGGGCTTTTCATCCAGAAAAAAGGAGGTCATTGTCCCACTGTACTCATCCCTCATTAGATCCATTATAGAATACAATGCCCTGTTTGGTATGCACCTCTCAGGACATCTGCAACAACTGGAAAAAACACAGAAATACCTCACTAAAAGAATCACAGGCCTAAAGCAGATGCCCTATGCTGCCTGTCTAAAAAAACACCACCTATACTCTGTCGCATATCGTCTACACAGAGGCGATCTCTGCTTAACATACAAGGCCATGTCAAACCCAGAGCTGTTGGACATACTACACTTAAAGAAAACCCAATCCCTCTGAGACACATGCTCCAGGGATTTAAACCTTGTCATCACAATGAACAAAACATGCTGGAGGGATAGGGTCCTGACGCATACTCTCCCCAGAATCTGGAATAGACTGCCCATACATGTCAAGTAGAGCGCCTCTTTGGCCCTCTTCAAGAGGAACCTTGATGATTGGATGGGAGATAGGAAATTCACCCCTGGGATCACGTCAGTCTCCCTGCTAGACAGGGGTCCAGGTAGGTAAATACTGTGGGAAGAAATAGCCAGGGAATTGTTATGGCTAGGCTTGTATAGGCCCTAGGGCTGATAGCCTAGTACCAACCTATGAACGTATGAAGATCAAACTGCGTTCATATTCAATGAACCCCAGACATCAGAAAAGAATAGCAAATAGAACTAAAAAGATCATAAAAGCTAATCAAATAAAGACAATATACATTCCAGATACCAGAAAGAAAGTATCAGGCTTCAAAGGGATATTAGAAGCATTTAAATTATATTTTCATAAAGTTAATATCCAAAAGTAAATAATAATACCTCAAAACATGTTAAAGTCTTTATTTAGAAAACATATCAAAAACAAACAGATGATCATATAAAATTAATAGACAAACAAATAACCATAACTGAATTTAAATCTGAAATTAAAAATTTAAAGCCAAACAAAGCACCTGGCGTAGATAATATTAGCCCAGAAATGTTCAAATTATTAACCAAAAAGGCTTTGACATTACTATTAAAAGTGGTTGCATTAGTAAAGGAAAGCAAAAATATTCCTCCTTTTTGGAAATATACAATAATATCACCTATTTTGAAACCAGATAAAAATGTAAAGAAATGTTCATCTTACAGCCCTATATCTTTACTAAATGTTGATTATAAAATGTTTATAGCAATACTTGTGGCTAGGATCAAATAACTACATCCCTTATTAATAGATAAAGATCAAACTGGCTTTATAAAAGACAGAAATACAAATGATAATGTTGAAAGAATTATTTCTTTAATTGGTTACATTAATCATACAAAAATTACATGAATATAGTCAGTGTAAACATAAATAGTGCCTTTGATTCTGTCCACTGGGATTATCTATGTTCATTTCTAGAAGAATATAGAGTTTCTCAAAAATTCACACTATTAATTAAAACACTTCATGTGAAATCTTTAGCATATATAAAGAATGGATCATGCTTTTCCAAATCTTTAGAAATTACTAAAGGTACAAAACTGGGATGCCCCTTGTCTCCGTTATTTGCTTTAGTAATCAACCATTTTGCAAATTATATTAGAATGGATAAGAATATTAATGGTATACAAATTGACAATAGTCTGGTAATGAAGGTTCATTTGTTTGCAGATGATATTTTGCAACCTTAAAGGATGATAACACATCTCTAAAAACTCTTATTAAATTCATTTATCCCTATCCTTATTACAGTGCTAATAATACTGTTCACATTTACTGTGACTTGTTCTTTTCCTTCCTTTTAAGATTATGGGAAATATTTTTAAATTTCCATTTTCTTATTTTTACTGTGTCATCTATCGGATATTTTCCTCGTTTTATGTACAGATACTTCCTGATTCTCAGAATCAGATTTTTTTATAGCTTAGAACTTCAACAACATTTGCAGGGTAAATCTCTTCTCCTAATCTCTCTTCCTACATGCAAACCCTCTCCTCCCTTTCCCATCCATATTTTTTCTTCCACGGTTTCTTCTTCACCTAATTTTCCCTCTTCCTCAATGTTCTGTTGTGCTTCCTCATCTATGTTTTCTTCTTTTTCCCCATGTTCATTATTTAATGTTTGCTCATTATAGTCCATCCAAACGTGTCCCTTTTTTTACACAGCCTGCAGTCAGGCACACACCTTCTTGCTGTATGGCTTTTCTCTCCACACTGGTTACACTGTATCTTGTCGCAATCATTAATTAAATGAGAAAAGTTCCATAAAAGAAACATGATTTAGGCTGGCAAGCATATTTTAATGTTGTTCTATGACCATGCACAAAAGTAACCCTTGGCAAATATTTTACCATGTATTTTTTTCATATTTCAAAATAGCTTTAAAACTCCACCCCAATTCCATAAGTATATCTTGACTCTAACTTTAACAGTGTTAACAATAGTTTTACTCAAACATGGAGTGCAATTTTCGCATCTTCTTCCAGTTCATCAGTTCTAAACCCAAAGTAACATTTTTAACATTTAAGTTACTACCAGAAAACAAATAACTGTTCAATGGATACAAATCCTTTTTGTCACACTTTTCCAGAAATTTACCATCATCGTTTACATTCAGGTGTTAAGTCACAAAAATGTCCATATATGTATAAAAGAAACAGAGTATAAAGAATAAGTCCAGACAAAATTACTTTAACTAGCAGGTCTAGGAGACTCTCTCTCTATTACCTTCCCTGTGGGAGGAATAAAGATACTTGTTGAAGTTTCCAATAGTTTATTCAGTTAAGTAGGTAGATGGAAGAGTGTAACAGCCTTTTTTCAGTTTTTTTCTGATATAATTATGTGTGTGTTTCTGTATATAACTTCAACCTTCTGTTTCCAAAATGTGCAACATAAACAAAAGCTGGAAATATGGACAGAATATGGGGCACTTACTAAAAACTTCAGCTATCAAATCTGTGGCATGGTTAAAAACTGTTATTTCCTTCATATTAAGATTCTTTTGATGAATTCATATAATTCAATATTATTTGAGATGAATATTTGTTAAAAAAAGTCTTAACAATGAACATACGATAAACCTTCTCAAAATGGATCAGAGATGAGTGAGTAATTTTTAAGACTGAAAATGAAAACATTTCATCATAATAAGGTACAGTTGAGAGGTATGGCTGCAGCTATATTTGTTCAGTGTGTCTTTTCTTCCTAGGTATTGGCTTGTTACACAATGTGTAATGGCTTCAGGCCATGTAATTCATTGTTCGTAAGGGCTGGCATGTGCTGGAGAATTGAGATTATATATAAATGGTTAACAATCACTGTTTCTCTAAATTGAAGTGATGTTGAAGTAATGGGTGGTTTTGTAGCAGAAAACTTGTTCCCTATAGAAACAATTTTATAAAGTGTCACACATTTGATTACATTTCTGATTAATTTATATACAAATGTTTTCTGCATATATTTTCTTAAATTGTTATATTTCAAGACAGAATTGTAAGCATTCGTGTTGTGAGCTTATGATTTTGAAATACCTTATTACATTCTTATAAACTGTGTGTGTGTGTGTGTGTGTGTGTGTGTGTGTGTGTGTGTGTGTGTGTGTGTGTGTGTGTGTGTGTACATGCATACATAGGTTTACAGCACTTTTGTTAGAACACAAACATGCAGTTTTAATTTGCTAGTCATCTAGTATATCTCAAATAACTTTTTACTTGTTACAGAGCTTTAAAAAGTGCTAAAGTAATTATTTATATGCAGTGTAAAGTTTGTTGGTCTTAAATAGATCATATGACCTTAATTATGACAACTGTAGCCATGGAGACAATGCATCACATCATTATTTTTTGATTGCTGTTCTGTTGATAGACTATTATAACACACATTTGCTCCCTTACTATGAAGGTTTAGCAGCAGATTCCATTCATTGGCAAATTGCAAAGCACAGTTGTGTTAGTCCATTCCAAAACATATTTTTATAGGTTTAGGATGAGACAATCTGCTGATGTTCCTACATTCACTGCTGCAGTATTCATTAGAAATGGGATTCCCTGCATTGAAGCCCACCATCGGGCCAGTTTACCAAAGTGCACAGTTACTTTAAGGTATGCTGAATGTCATCTACATACTCCTTGCATAGCATAGGGCATAAAGGTGAAGTTCAGGTGTACTATCCTCAGAACTTCTTTGCCACCAGTCTGAACATTGTTTTTAACCATCGTTTGTTACCTCCATCTGTTTTTTTGCCATTTTTCTGTTTGTTGTAATTATTCCTGTTTGCTGAAGTCCTCACTATTGCAGATAAGTACCCAGATTTTTTTTGTTCTTTTTCTGTTTGTTTTGTGCTGTTTGGGGGGTTAATGTCATCCAGGAAGGGTAAATGCCAGTGAGGGAGACTAATTCCCCAGAAAGACCACCACAATAAGTGTCTTTTTTGCCTAGGTGCTGCTCATGACCATATGTCTTGTTTACTTTGTCAGGCGTTTGTCCCTAAAACTCTTCATAGTAGGCTTTCTTCCCTTTCATTGTACCTTGAGAACCAGCATCTTAAGCTTCTTGCTAAAGATACTATGGATGGACCTTCCTGCCCCGAGGGTCAGCCATCAGGGAAGAAGAAGGTGCTTAAGGTAAGGCTGGAATCTTCCACTGTCCAGCCTCTGCCGGCAGTTTCTCCCAAGGTTATTACAAACTCGGAGACTAGCTTGGTTGTATTGTCAGATTTCTCTACCTCGTCTGGGTTGGAGGTCGGTGAGGATCTGGTGGGCAACATGTCCGGCCGGGCTTTGCAGACATCTGTTTCGAGCATTCAGACGGAACCACAGTTGATTGTTTCTGAGGTGTCTAGAGGAGTTCTGCAGTTTTTCTTAAGGGAAGATGTTCCTACTACAGTTGTGGAATGCCATTCTGAATCAGGGCCTTCTGAGGTTTCTAGGATGGATGTCCCCCTTAAAAAAGAGACTGAAAATTTCATGTTTCTTCTGCTCCTATGGATCCACAAAGTGAATGGCAGGCCTTTACTCAGGGGTTATTTAATGCTCTACTGTTGCTAAGGCCTCCTCAAAGGGGTTTCAGTTCCTGCTTCTCCTTGGTCCTCTCCTACCCCTAAAAGATCCAGAGAATTGAATTCTTCTGAGGTGGATTCTAAAGATGAATGATGATGAATCCCTTGCTTATTCTTACCTTGATTCCTTCTCCTTTAGACTACATATTTGAAGAGGAGGACTCTCATACTCTAGATAATCCTTCTGAGGAAATTTCCTTTGGGGACACAATCTCTAGGATGATGGAATTTTTTTAAGTTGGATTGTGCTCAGGTTTCAGATATCCATAAGTGGTATTATGAATTACTGCAGATGGAATCTCCTAAATCTGCAGCCATTCCTCCTGTCTTGGCTGCTTTATTGGATGTTTTTCCAGTAGCTCTAAAGTGCAAGATTCTCTGCCTTCTCTTCTCAAGAAGTTTGATAGGTTTTATAGGGTGCCTGAGGATTGTTCCTTTTTGTTTAAATGCCCTGCTTCTGACCCCTCTGTGGTGTCTGTAGCCCCTGATAAGCTGTCTCAGTTGCTTCCTTTATCCAAGTTACTGCCTTCTGACAAGGACAGTAGAACCACGGATAGGCTAGGTAAGAAGGTTTATACTTCAGCTACCCTAGCTTTTAGGGCTATTAATTATCAGACCCATATCTCTAGGTATGTGTTGGCTCTTCTTTCTCAAGCTTGTCATCTTTTTCTGATCTTCCAGACTCTGAGAGTAAATCTTCTCCTCTTTTCTTGCTAGGGACTTCCTCTCAAGTAGTTCTTCATTCTATCAAATGTAGTTATGATGCAGAGGATGCCTCTTTTAGGGCTACTGCTTTTGGTTCAGTTCTGAGGAAGTATTCTTGGCTTAGGCTTCAACCTTTACCTGATGATATTAAGGTTAAGTTGATGGATGCTCCTCTAGATAATGAACTTTTGTTTGGGGGAAGTGGCTGGTGGTTTATGTAAGTCTCTTCAGGACAAGGGGAAGGCTTTCCATGAGCTTAAACATGTCTTTGTTTCTCCTGTGCTTAAATTTCAGTGAAACTACCCTTCTAAGCCAGCCTTTGTTTGTAGGCAATCTCACCCACCTTCTAAAGGTAAAAATGGTGGTAAACGGACTCCTGTTGCTAAGTCCAATCCGAGTGCAAGGATTTTAAAGCCTTCACTTCCTGACAAAATAGGTGCTGTCTGACTATCTATCTGTTTCCAGACAACATTCCTCTTTCTCTTTCCCTTTCTCTTTCTCTTTCTGTTTGGCTACAAATCACTCAGGATTCTTGGGTTCTGTCAGTCATTTGGCAGGGGCACTTCATGGCCTGGATTTCCTGTTGTCCTTTTATGGGTATTCCTCAGTCTCCTCGGGAACAAGTTCCTTTTTTCACAGAGGTTCTTTGAGACCTCTTGTCTCAGGGTACTATTCAAGAGGTGCCTGTGTCAAAAGGAGAAAGGTTTCTTTCAAGAATGTTTCTACTGCCCAGAAAAGAAGGTACTTAGAGATCTATTCTAGACCTCTCTCATCTAAACACCTGTCTGAAGGTGCCTTCCTTTCGGATGTTGTCCCTTCAATCCTTTTTTCCTCTTGTGCTCCCTCAGGCCTTTCTGGTGACTCTGGATCTCAAGGATGCTTATCTCCATATTCCAATCCATCCTCTTTTCAGGAGATTTTTGCATTTCTCTATTGCTTCCTTGCATTTTCAATTCTGTGCTTTGCCCTTTGGCCTTTCTACTGCCCCAAGAGTATTCACCAAATGCCTCGCTCCTGTGATTGCTTTTAGCAGGCTTCAAGGGATCCAAATCTTTCCTTATTTTGACAACCTGCATCCTCTACAGAGGTCTTTCTGCAAAATCTTTGTTTTACCATTTTTCTTCTTCAGAGCCTGGGGTTCACAATAAACCACAAAAAGTCTTCCTGACTCCTCAGGATCATGTCTTTCTGGGCTGCCAGATTCAAACGGTGCCAATGCTGGCATCCCTGTCTCCTCCAAAGGCCTTAAATCTCATTTCTTTCTTTCACACTCTTCTTACCCTGGCCTCCATTATAGCAGGGTGTTTCTGAGAGCTCTGGGGATCATGGCTTCCACCATTATAATGGATCTTCTGGCCAAACTCCTGTACTATCCTCAGAACTTCTTTGCCACCAGTCTGAACATTGTTTTTAACCATCGTTTGTTACCTCCATCTGTTTTTTTGCCATTTTTCTGTTTGTTGTAATTATTCCTGTTTGCTGAAGTCCTCACTATTGCAGATAAGTACCCAGATTTTTTTTGTTCTTTTTCTGTTTGTTTTGTGCTGTTTGGGGGGTTAATGTCATCCAGGAAGGGTAAATGCCAGTGAGGGAGACTAATTCCCCAGAAAGACCACCACAATAAGTGTCTTTTTTGCCTAGGTGCTGCTCATGACCATATGTCTTGTTTACTTTGTCAGGCGTTTGTCCCTAAAACTCTTCATAGTAGGCTTTCTTCCCTTTCATTGTACCTTGAGAACCAGCATCTTAAGCTTCTTGCTAAAGATACTATGGATGGACCTTCCTGCCCCGAGGGTCAGCCATCAGGGAAGAAGAAGGTGCTTAAGGTAAGGCTGGAATCTTCCACTGTCCAGCCTCTGCCGGCAGTTTCTCCCAAGGTTATTACAAACTCGGAGACTAGCTTGGTTGTATTGTCAGATTTCTCTACCTCGTCTGGGTTGGAGGTCGGTGAGGATCTGGTGGGCAACATGTCCGGCCGGGCTTTGCAGACATCTGTTTCGAGCATTCAGACGGAACCACAGTTGATTGTTTCTGAGGTGTCTAGAGGAGTTCTGCAGTTTTTCTTAAGGGAAGATGTTCCTACTACAGTTGTGGAATGCCATTCTGAATCAGGGCCTTCTGAGGTTTCTAGGATGGATGTCCCCCTTAAAAAAGAGACTGAAAATTTCATGTTTCTTCTGCTCCTATGGATCCACAAAGTGAATGGCAGGCCTTTACTCAGGGGTTATTTAATGCTCTACTGTTGCTAAGGCCTCCTCAAAGGGGTTTCAGTTCCTGCTTCTCCTTGGTCCTCTTCTACCCCTAAAAGATCCAGAGAATTGAATTCTTCTGAGGTGGATTCTAAAGATGAATGATGATGAATCCCTTGCTTATTCTTACCTTGATTCCTTCTCCTTTAGACTACATATTTGAAGAGGAGGACTCTCATACTCTAGATAATCCTTCTGAGGAAATTTCCTTTGGGGACACAATCTCTAGGATGATGTATTTTTTTTAAGTTGGATTGTGCTCAGGTTTCAGATATCCATAAGTGGTATTATGAATTACTGCAGATGGAATCTCCTAAATCTGCAGCCATTCCTCCTGTCTTGGCTGCTTTATTGGATGTTTTTTCAGTACCTCTAAAGTGCAAGATTCTCTGCCTTCTCTTCTCAAGAAGTTTGATAGGTTTTATAGGGTGCCTGAGGATTGTTCCTTTTTGTTTAAATGCCCTGCTTCTGACCCCTCTGTGGTGTCTGTAGCCCCTGATAAGCTGTCTCAGTTGCTTCCTTTATCCAAGTTACTGCCTTCTGACAAGGACAGTAGAACCACGGATAGGCTAGGTAAGAAGGTTTATACTTCAGCTACCCTAGCTTTTAGGGCTATTAATTATCAGACCCATATCTCTAGGTATGTGTTGGCTCTTCTTTCTCAAGCTTGTCATCTTTTTCTGATCTTCCAGACTCTGAGAGTAAATCTTCTCCTCTTTTCTTGCTAGGGACTTCCTCTCAAGTAGTTCTTCATTCTATCAAATGTAGTTATGATGCAGAGGATGCCTCTTTTAGGGCTACTGCTTTTGGTTCAGTTCTGAGGAAGTATTCTTGGCTTAGGCTTCAACCTTTACCTGATGATATTAAGGTTAAGTTGATGGATGCTCCTCTAGATAATGAACTTTTGTTTGGGGGAAGTGGCTGGTGGTTTATGTAAGTCTCTTCAGGACAAGGGGAAGGCTTTCCATGAGCTTAAACATGTCTTTGTTTCTCCTGTGCTTAAATTTCAGTGAAACTACCCTTCTAAGCCAGCCTTTGTTTGTAGGCAATCTCACCCACCTTCTAAAGGTAAAAATGGTGGTAAACGGACTCCTGTTGCTAAGTCCAATCCGAGTGCAAGGATTTTAAAGCCTTCCCTTCCTGACAAAATAGGTGCTGTCTGACTATCTATCTGTTTCCAGACAACATTCCTCTTTCTCTTTCCCTTTCTCTTTCTCTTTCTGTTTGGCTACAAATCACTCAGGATTCTTGGGTTCTGTCAGTCATTTGGCAGGGGCACTTCATGGCCTGGATTTCCTGTTGTCCTTTTATGGGTATTCCTCAGTCTCCTCGAACAAGTTCCTTTTTTCACAGAGGTTCTTTGAGACCTCTTGTCTCAGGGTACTATTCAAGAGGTGCCTGTGTCAAAAGGAGAAAGGTTTCTTTCAAGAATGTTTCTACTGCCCAGAAAAGAAGGTACTTAGAGATCTATTCTAGACCTCTCTCATCTAAACACCTGTCTGAAGGTGCCTTCCTTTCGGATGTTGTCCCTTCAATCCTTTTTTCCTCTTGTGCTCCCTCAGGCCTTTCTGGTGACTCTGGATCTCAAGGATGCTTATCTCCATATTCCAATCCATCCTCTTTTCAGGAGATTTTTGCATTTCTCTGTTGCTTCCTTGCATTTTCAATTCTGTGCTTTGCCCTTTGGCCTTTCTACTGCCCCAAGAGTATTCACCAAATGCCTCGCTCCTGTGATTGCTTTTAGCAGGCTTCAAGGGATCCAAATCTTTCCTTATTTTGACAACCTGCATCCTCTACAGAGGTCTTTCTGCAAAATCTTTGTTTTACCATTTTTCTTCTTCAGAGCCTGGGGTTCACAATAAACCACAAAAAGTCTTCCCTGACTCCTCAGGATCATGTCTTTCTGGGCTGCCAGATTCAAACGGTGCCAATGCTGGCATCCCTGTCTCCTCCAAAGGCCTTAAATCTCATTTCTTTCTTTCACACTCTTCTTACCCTGGCCTCCATTATAGCAGGGTGTTTCTGAGAGCTCTGGGGATCATGGCTTCCACCATTATAATGGATCTTCTGGCCAAACTCCACATGAGGAACTTCCATGGTTTCTGAAGTCAGTGTGGATTCAGCATGCACATCCTCTAGACTTTCCAGGTCCACTTCTCTCGTGTCTCCAGAAAGAACTTCTGTGGTGGATTCAGCAGTTGCCTCTGAATCCAGTACTCCCTTTTCAACCTCCTCTTCCTTCTTGGGTTCTGTTCACAGATGCTTCAGATGTGGGATGGGGAGGAATATTTGGCTCCCTGAGGGTTCAGTGAGTGTGGTCACTTTCTCAGCAGATGGAACACATCAACATCAAGGAGATGAGAGCTCTTTTGCTGGATCTTCGGGCCTTTAATACTCTCTTCTCTCTGTGTCCTTTCAAGGTATTTGCAGACAATACCACAGTTATGTAGTATATCAGCAAACAGGAGGATACAAGATCTTACCGCCTTTGTTGGCTGGCACGTCTGGTATGGGATCTGGCTATCAAGTGACTCTTCAGGCAGTTTATATTCCTTCAGATCAGAACACTGTGGCAGACAATCTGACCAGGTCAGTCACTCAATCCCATGAATGGATGCTTTACAGGGATGTGTTTCTGGACATTGTTCACCAGTGGTGTACTCCTCAAGTATATCTCTTTGCCTCCCCTCTGAAAAGACAACTTCCTCTGTTTTGTGGCAGAGTCCCAGGTTCTCTGGTATGGAAGTTGGACACCCTCTCATTTTCTTGGAAGGGCATGTTTCTTTATGCATTCTCTCCCCTTCTTCTTTTTCTGAGAGTCCTGTTCAAAATTCAGTAGGATGTTCCCAAAATCTTGTTGGTGACTCCCTTTTGGCCAAGACAGCACTGTTTCCCTCTACTTCTGCATCTAGCCAAGGGCAATCATCACAAGTTACCTCACTGGGTGGATCTTCTTACACAAGACAAGGGGTCTCTCATCCATCCCCACCTGTCTATGCTTCAACTTGACCCTGTGAGTGATAGGGTTCTGATCCCTCATAGACACCTTTTTTCTGGTGACGTGCTGCAGGTCCTGCAGGATGCCCGGAAACCTACTACTAGGAAATCCTACTTGTCTAAATGGAAGAGGTTTTCTATTTGGTGTCTTTCTCATGACCTGGACCCACTTCCTGTGGATGTTCTTGTGGTTCTCTATTATTTCTGTGAGTTGCTCTATGCTAGTTTGGCCTATTCTTCTATTAAGGCCCATTTATCAGCTCTTTCTGTTTGTCTGCCTTTAACTCCTCTGTTAGCTTCTAGATTTGAGGATAAGCAATTTCTTAAAGGTGTCCTTAATATTACACCTCCCAGGAAGCCTGTTCCTCCTCTGTGGGATCTTAATTTCATTCTGGAAAAATTGACTCAGGCTCTTTTGGAGCCTTCTGTTTCAACTTCCTTGCAATATTGTTCCTGGAAGACAGTTCTTTCATTAGCTCTTACTTCTGCCAGATGTGTGTCTGAGTTGCAAGCCCTTATGGTTTGTCCACCTTTTATAATATTTCATAAGGACAGTGTGTCCTTGTGTACTAATCCTTCTTTCATGCCTAAGATGGTTAATGAGTTGTCACTTAATCAGTCTATTAATTTGCCTACTTTTTTCTTCTCCCCAATCTGACAGTGAGTGTGTGCTGCATACTTTAGATGTGCATAGGCAGCTCAGATTTTATTTGGATAAAACTAAACTATCAGAAAATCTGACCAGTTGTTTGCTTCATTTCATCCTAGGTCTTTAGGTTTGGCTGTTTCCAAGCAAACTATTTCCACTTGGATTTCAAAGGATATTTCATTTTGTTACACTTTTCATGGTGAGAGCCTTCCTTCTTCTGTAAAGGCTCATTTTACTAAAACTGTGGCTTCTTCTGCTGCTTTTTTCAAAGGCTAAGACACTAACTCTATTCTTGAAGCTGCTACCTGGACTTCTGTGCATATCTTTACCAAAAATTAGCAGTTGGATGGTATCTCCAGAAACAGAGCTGGTTTTGCTGATGCCATGCTTCATGGCTTCTTAGACGGCTGTGCTGCTGCTTCCTCCTCCCAAGTTTGTTCTTGAGCTTTGGCACTTTCCTATAAGTTATGAATACTGCAGCAGTAAATGTAAGGACATAGTACACTTGTGTAAAATCTTACCATAATGGTAGATGTCCTTGCCTTCACAGCTGCGGTATTCACTCCCTCCCTCCAGCCCCCTAGTCTTTTTTCCTTCCTGGATGTGCAGGTTCTCTTTGGTTTTTCCTTGACTGCTGTTCCTACTGGGGCAATCATTTCTGAGGATGGTATGCCTGAACATCACCTTTATGCCTTATGCTATGCAAGGAGTATGTAGGTGACATTCAGCTTACCTTACAGCAAGTAGACTTTGGTAAACTGGTCGGAAGGTGGTCTTCATAGCAGGGAATTCCATTTGTAATGAATACTGCAGTGGTGAAGGTGAGGACATCTACCGTTATGGTAAGATTTTACACAACTGTATTTTTTGTGCATGGAAGCTCAAGAGCAAGGAAAGAATTTAGTTGTCTCATCTAGTGATGAAAACAACAGACATACTGTGAGCCACATTCAGTTATATAAAGACTGGCATGTGTGAGGGTACTAATGTGTGTTTATATTCTGCCTAAGCAGGACATGTGAGATGATTAATATATGGTTCCATGCTGCTTAATCAGCAGATGTGATGGTACAAATGTTTGATTATATAAAACATCAACATCACATGTGAGGGTTCTAATCTATACTTAGATACAGTCTGAATACTATGTGCAAAGGGACTAAATTCTGGTTAAATACAGTCCGAAGAGCATGTGTGAGGAAATAATGTCTGGTTATGTACAACCCGAAAAGCACGTTTGAGGGAACTAATGCATCCTTCTGTACAGCCTGATCATCATGCTCAGGGACTAATGTGTGGTTATATACAACTCAAACAGCATTTGTGAGAGAACTAACAACTACCAACATAAACATTTCAATAAAATGCAAATTAAAGGTCATGCATCTAAATGCTAGGAGTCTAAACATGAAACTGCACTCATTGCAAGCATTCTTAACCCTGGAAAATGCTGACATCTGCGCAGTCACAGAAACCTGGTTCAAAGCTGCAGAGAGCTCCCTAGCCATACCTGGTTACTCATCCTGTCATACATTCAGACACCAAACTGTGGGTAGTAAAGCCAAAGGAAGTGGAATTTCAATATATATTAAAGACATACACACCTCCAGGCTGGTCAAACAGTATGACACACAGAAGATCCTCCAGATACAGTTAACCATTTAAAAGACCCCTATACAAATCATAGCTGGCTACTGGCCCCCAAATCCAACTCAAGATGCCCAATCTGCCTAGCTAGACCTCTTTGAATATATCAAGATTCAACCCTTTACCCTGATCCTGGGTGACTTTAACTACCCAGACATAGATTGGAAGAACTACTAATGCCAGAACACAAATAACCAGAGATTCCTCGATTTTGTCAATGCAAATGCTTTGGAACAGCTAGTTAATACCCCCACAAGCTGTGATATTATCGTGGACTTGGTATTAACCAACATGAGTAACCACTGCAGCATCCATGCAGTATCATCTTCCCTTGTAGGATCCAATCATAAAGTGGTCATGTTCGAAGTCACCATCTCCCTCGACCCTCCTCTAGCTAGGGTCAAACAAAAAAACTTCTCCAAAGCTGATTACAGCCTCCTGAGGGATGGTATAAGCAGCATCACAGATACCTCCCACACTCTAGGAACTGGTACAAGTATCCAAAACTATACCAAATTACTTTACTGACATTTATATACATATCTGGAATCAGGAATACCCGACAGGACTAAATCATCCTTCACAAGGAAGAGTAAACCTGTCTGGTGGACATCTGCAACAAATAAGCTTTATAAAAAAAGAAAAAAAATGCTGTCCAGGACCAAGAAGAAGCAGGTGCCCAACTGGAAACAATCTTTTTAGCATAAACAAGCAAATAAGAGCACTAGTGAAATCATCCAAAGCAAAATTTGAGTCCAAATCGGCCACATCTTCTAGAGATAGTCATAAGGTCTTCTTCACATTTGTCTGTAATCTTAAAAGTAACACCCAGATCTGTTCAGAAATAGTGGTCAAAGACACCACATATACAAAAGCCATAGATATAGCAAACTTGCTGGCTGACAGATTCAATGAAAATTTCATCCCTCTGTCCCCCATCAGTAAATCAGGACATTTCCAACACCTGTCCCCTTCCCCTTATATCTAGGGATCAGGTCATCACTGCTATCTCAAATGCAAAAAAATACAGCCTCCATGGGACCTGATAACATCCCAGGCTGCATCCTACATGGACTCATGCAGGAACTTGCAGCACTATTAGGTGCCCTATTCAACCAAAGCTTGAGTACCGACTTTGTCCAAGCTGAGTGGAGGACAGCCACTGTCATCCCCATAAACAAAGGTGGAAAGTCCACTGATCCGGGAAATTATAGACCCATCAGCCTAACTAGCCTGATCTGCAAGGCCATGGAACTGATTATGATAGACCTTATTAACAAGGACATTGGCAACCTCCAAACACTCAATCGCGGGCAGTTTGGCTTCATCAAGGGCAGGTCATGTCTGTTAGATTTGGTTGACTTTTTAGAGACAGTCACCAAAACCATGGATGAGGGGAAGACAGTGCACACCACCTACCTTGACCTGGCCAAAACCTTCTATTCCCCACTTGGGGATAATAGATAAACTCTCTCAATTGGGCATCATTCCATATGTTACCATATGGGTAGCTATCTGGCTCACTGCTAGAATCCACCTAGTTAAAATAGGGGAAGCCACCTCAAGCAGTAGAGTGACGTACTCCAGGGTTCCATATTTGGGCCTTTCTTATTTGGGATATACTTTTCTGAGGTGCAGGCCAAAACCAGTGGGCTATGGTTGACCAAGTTTACAGATGACTGCAAACTGGGTGCTGTCATCAATTCCCTTAGTGATGTGGACATCCGCCAAGAGGGTTTCACCCAAACAAATGACTGGTGCCAGAAACATGGCCTCAAGCTGAATACAAAAAAATGCATCATCATCTCCTTTAAGAAGAGTGACGTCCCCACAAATTATCACATTAATAACAACGTCCTAAGCATGCAATCGGTCATGAGGAATTTGGGCACCCAGATTGATAACAACATGAGTTTTGACCACCATGTTGTTTCTTTTGTACCAAAAACATTCTACATGGCCCACGTCATAAGTAAGGGTATCTCATCCAAGGACAAGGAGGTCATAACATCTCTGTATTCTTCCCTTATAAGGCCCATTATTGAGTACAGTGCCCCATTCAGCATGTACCTCACAAAGCACACAGAGATTTCTCAACAGGGGAATTCTGGGCATCAAAAATTTACCACACACACAGTTAGGCTAAAAGTCCTATCCCTCTACTCAGTTTCATACAGGCTCCTCATAGGTGACCTCTATCTGGCGTACAAGGTGATCGTGGACCCCGGCTTGATGGGACTACTGAATATTTGCAAGTCATACATCTCAACCTTTAAGAGCAAGAAATCTGGACAAAGCCTTCAATAATAGGGGGACAAAGGCCCAAAAATAGGAACACTTTTTAAATATTGCTCTTACAAACAGAAAATTGATAGAACAACAGTTTTTTATTAGCATGAATTTTCTGAAGGGTATAAAGTCTAAAACTCAAATATCTGTCATTATTTTCTGACTTCAACCCTCTGTGATTTGTCAGTGGTTTGCCAGAAAACCACAATTTTATGGAACGGATTATCATAGACCTCATTAACAAGGACATGTGAGGCAAAAATCCGGACATTCTGTGAAAATCTGTACAGTTGAGAGGTTTGACCCAAGTCAAGCTCCACTCAAGTAACTTGCACGCATGGACTCAACCTGGTCTGTGACATCAATAGGACTTGGTGGGACAGATTTGTGTCCCAGAGATTCCCCCATCTGTGGAATAGACTCCCTGTCCATGTCAAGCAGAATACCTCTTTACCCCTTTTTAAGTGCAGCCTGGATAACTGGATGGGAAATAGAAAATACATCCCTGGCATTCAACCCATGTCCCTGCTGGACAGTGGCATCAGGTGCTGATTTGTCTAAACATGGGCTAAACTCTTGTCTAGGCTTATAAGGGCCTCAGGGCCAATATCCTAGCAACTTTCCTATGGTCCTAATGTGTGCTTATATACAGCTTGATTATTACATGTGATGGGAATAATGTGTGGTTTCGTAAAGCCTGAACAGCACATGTGACTGGTCTAATGTGTGGTTATATACAATGTGAACAACATGTTTGAGTGGACTAACATGTGGTCATATACAGCCCAAACAACGTCTAAGGGGAATAACATGTGGTTATATATAGCCCAAATAGCACATATGAGGGGACTAATGTGTGCCTCTGTACAGCTTGATCAGCACATGTTAGGGTCTAATGTGTCGTTATATATACCCCAAACAGCATATGTGACATGACTAACGTGCTGTTATGTACAACCTAAAAAGCATATGTGAGTGGAATAATGCGTGGTTATGTACAAACAACCAGCACATGGAATGTGACTAATGTGCAGGTATATACAATGTGAACAGGATGTGTGAGTGGACTAATATGGTTATACACAGCCTGAACAACATATGTCAGTGAAATAATGTGTGGTCAATCATATACAACCCCAAAAGTATGTGTGAGGAGACTAATATGTAGTTATCCATGGCCTGAAAACACTTGTGAGGAAACAAATGTGGTTTTATATACAGCTTAAACAGTGTGTGTGAGAATAATAATGTTTGTTTATATTCAGCCTGAATGGCAGGTTTGAGGAGAATAATCTATGGTTATAAGCAGCCTAAACAGTATTTTTGAGTTGCTAATGTATGGTTATATAATTGCTCAATTAGTCATCAGGAAGAAGCAGAAAAAGTAACTCTGAGAGACAAAGCTAGCAGGCTACAGTAGGTGTCACTCGAATGAAACTTCTTATTTAAATATACGTATCTCAACAACAGACTCTAAGTATAGTTGTAGGTATCAGCTCTCCATCTGTGTTATGAATGGTAAACCAAGATGGAAGAGTTTGGGGAAGGACACTTAAAACATATATGTGGTGCATGGAGTCTGGAATCTGAATTAGTGGACACAAGAATGGCAGAAAAGTCAAAGCAGATAATTTGTTCAAAGACACAATATGTATTATTTTTTGTTTATAATTTATTAATGAAAATCAAATCCCAAAAGTCTCTTAAACTCTGATTTGCAACTCGTGGAGTCACTCATGTACTATATGCAAGCTATCAGATAAGTACAGTCTGGCTGCAAGTTTTATGTAGCTGTTATTACTTAGGAAGTCACATTAAAAGGGACAAGGTAAAGCGTTGGCTGGAGGAACCATTGTGGCAGGCTGTCACTTAGCCTTCTGTATGCACAGAGTGAATTAGTACAAATGCCAATGACATCCCTGAAGTTCTGTCACACTTTGTGTACACTGCCACTTCTGGACACAAATACAGCAATGCTGAGGAAGAGCTTGAAGCAAGTGCTAAAAAGAAAAGTCTGCCTTAGACAGTACTCATTTCTGAACTACATCTTGCTGTATAATTCTCATACTGAGGTTGTAACAAATGGTCATAAACTCATTTTTGTAGGCATAGACTAGGCATAGACTAGTGATAATTATAACACTGATTTCAAAAGCTGAGTTACAGCAGTTTCTATTTCTCACTGATTTCAAAAGTTGAGTTAGAGCAGTTTCTATTTCTATCTGACAAAGCCACATATCACAAACCAGCATAGTTTTAAGTACAGACTAGCACTGAATAAAACCCTGGTCTCCATATGGGAGTCTGTGCTGTTTTTATGTTTACCTTGCCTCTGTTGGTGAGTTTGTGCTGTATTCCTGTGTAGCTGATAGAGGGTACTGGGATACAAAAATATTCAGTACAACAGAAATTCATGTCCCAGAAGGAAAAATGTTGCAGTATGTAACTGTGAAGCATTTTGTACAACACACTAGTACTTTCCTCTACATAGACTGGTGTAAGCTCATCTTAATAATAACACAGTTTCTGGACACACAGATTAAACATACAAAGATCAGCTAATCTGATTAAAGCACAATTTAACAATAAACACATGGGGCCTACTAACCGTAATCTGATTACAAACAGAAACAAGACCACATTGTAGCTATTTGCTCTATATGTTGAAGGTCACAGTGTATATTTCAATGTAGAAAATGCTTAAAGGGTAAGTCTGTGGCTTGAGGAAGGGCAGGACAAAGATATGGTCAGTGATACTTTGTCAGCCTTGATGTAGCTTATATAAGGGGGGTGAGGAGGCGGCTTGACAGGAAATGCTTCCCAACTGGTTATTATCACTGGCCTTTGTAAAATGTGATCCTTGATCTGATTTCAGAGACTGACATGGATGTTGATGTTAAACGGCTACATTCAATTTCCTCTCCTGAATTTTCCACTTCCTCTTTCCCTCCAGTTCATGAAGATGTATATATATATATATATATATATATATATATATATATATATATATATATATATATATATATAGTTATACACACAGAGGAACCTTGATAAAAATCTCAAATGTTAAACTCACACACTCAGTGAGATCAGAGCTTTTGATAAAAAGAGAAGAAAGAAGAAAATAACTACAGTCTGTCAGAAGTTTTATCCTTAGCCCCAAGTTACCAATTATAGCTTCAATGTGCAAATGTTTAATAGCAGAGCTCAAATTCCATTGAGTGTTTAAGCTAAACTTAGTATTAAGGGGATAATGCCAGCTGGCTAGTTTACTGGCATTAAGCAAAAGAACTTCTGTTTGTTTTGGACTGGACATGTAACATTTGTACTAGGGTTACACCACTTTACTACCTAGAAACAAATCTGATCAGTCCCATGGTAAACTGGAAACACATTCCACATTACAGCATAACAAAATGAGTATAAAATAACTCAGCGAGGGAAGCAATATAAATTGTTACATAAAATCCAGATACTACAACTGGAAAGAGACAAGTCATGTCATACTTGCTCCACTTCTTCCCTGACTGACCTTAGGAATATATTTTATCTCCCTGTGTTTGTGATCTTCAGTGTAGGCAAGATCTAAACACAAATGCAGTTTGTTCAGGATTCCATCTGTAATCTAGGAATATGTATTTTAGTACAGGTGAGGAAATGATGTGATATCGCTGAGCATAATGTAGTGAAAAACTAGAGTACTGTCATATACTTGAAACCAGTATCAAAACACTTCAAGGATTTGTGTTGCAAATCTCTGGGTAGTCTTGCTAAAATAACTGTAAAACTCTTAACTTTAGCATTATGAATGCAACAAAGCAAAAAAGTTTTTTCATGCAGAAGCGCAGTTGGCTCAACCAATGCGCTCTGCCTGTACCATGAACTAGTGCCCCACTCCCTCAGCTCTTTAAGAAAAGGAAAACATACACTTTATTGTATTATTGCTACACTGCAATGATTTGATTCAAGTTCTTACAAGATTCAAGCCCCCCCCCCCGGCTCTTCCATTGAAGATAAAAAAAATGGACTTTCCTTCTACTGGTACACTAACCAGGTGGCCAGATACACAACACGCCCTCCCTTCTGCCAGCCATTCAGGCCCTGTTACTGTGTCCTGTCCCAAACCCTCCTCTATCTTACTACAAATAATAATATTGTTTTTCTTTTAAGTGGTACTAAAATGTTTGCTACAAATGTAGCAAACAGTTTATACCCTGCATCCACACAGCTCTATGGTCCTTATGTTTTAGTTAAAAATAAATCTTCTTATGAACTCTACCAAACTGTTACATTGTAATGATTGGCTTATTACAAGACCAAGCTCTTCTACTGAAATGATAAAAAAAAAAAAAAAAAAAAAAGATTTTAACAGTCAGTATTACACTACAGATCGGAATCGGCTTGCATCCCCCAAATATTTGCATCATGGGCAATTGCTACTCTCACCCCACCCTAGCTATGCTACTGTTTCGACTGTTCACATTACAAGTGAGTGAAAAAACTATGTGTATGGAAAGACTCACTCACACATACACACACACATATATCCTAGATTCGCTCCCATGCATTCAGCACATCAGGCACCAAACACTCATTGTTTCCATAGCAGGTACAGGTTTTACAGGATTGGGTTGCTTGCTCAACTCCCAACCATTCACAGGGGGTGCACGACACACTCACACCTAGGGCCAATTTATAGTGTTCAATCCACCTACTGCATGTCTTTGGAATGTGAGAGGAAATTGGAGGACGCAGAGGAAACCCATATGAACACAGGAAGGACATAAAGTCTCCACACAGAAGCCACCCCAGCCAAGAATCAAACCAGGGAAACTCAGTCAAAACTCCCAAATGCACATCTCTGAGTGGTGCAGTGGTTAGCATTGTCAGTGCACAGCAAGAGTTCCTCTAATTCGATTCTTGCCTTGGGTGCCATCTGTGCAGAGTCTGCATGTCCTCCTTGTGTTCATGTGGGATTCCTCTGGGTGCTGTGATTTCTTTTCATGCATCTGAAGTGTTTCTTTCAAGGTCTCTGTTGAAAATGGACTCTTTCCCAGTAAACAAATGTTAAATAAATAAATCTGTTTTGTTGACACTGTCAAACAGATGGTCAAAAGTGTATGTGATTGGCAGTCTCTGGGGTAATGAAATATACCCCTTCCCTGGAGATTGTGTGATCTTGAAGTCAGTATATTTAAATAGCAGGGGGACCAGAAGGGTTGCCCCTGCAAAAAATAATGTTTTTGTGTTTTTTCAATATGTTTTTGTTTGCATGCGGCAAGGAGTTTTCATTGCACACTTGCATTTGAGTATTGATGTTTGCGTTGTCGAACTTTTATGGTCAAATTTATTGCTATTTCAATTATGGTAAGTAGTTACATATATATATATATATATATATATATATATATATATATATATATGTGTGTGTGTGTGTGTGTGTGTGTGTGTGTGTGTGTGTGTGTGTGTGTGTGTTGTGTGTATCTATCTATTTATAATATATATATATATATATATATATATATATATATATATATATATATATATATACACACACATATATATATATATATATATATATATATATATATATATATATATTTATAGAGAGAGAGATATTAACAGATCGATATAGATAGAGATATGGGTGAAGTACTGGTATGTGTGTATATAGGGTGGCAATTACACTGTGGGTTAAATTGAATAAAAGTTGTCAGCAGTGTCCCAATCTATTGAATAAGATATTGAATGAATGCTGGCATCCTTTTTTCGTAAAATGCCAGATGGACTTTTTCTGTGTAAGATAACACTACAGCAGGTTTTGGGAATATGCCCTTTCCCTCTATAATAAGGTATTGGAGTTAATATGTACAGTTAGAAGGTGTTGTGTGGGGTTCACCTCCCTGAAAAAATACTTTGTATGATGATTGTACTGGAAGATTAAACAAAGTGTGAATTTATAATTAAATGAGATTTACATAACTTTTGTTTGATGGGCTTCAGTGTCTTTTGTGTGTTTTGACAGAATGTCATAGACTTGTCATAGATTTGTGTCCCAAAGACTGCTCCATCTGTGGAATAGACTCCCTATCCATGTCAAGCAGAGTACCTCTCTTTCCCCTCTTTAACAGGAACCTGGACAACTGGATGGGAAACAGAAAATACACCCCTGGGATCTCACCTGTGTCCCTGCTGGAGAGGGAAAACAGGTGCTGACTTTGTGAGAAAATGGGCGAAATTCTTGACTAGGTTTATAATAAAATAAATCTTTTCCCCTATTATATGGAATCAAATAAACTTTAAATAAATAAGCAATTTCCCTTAACTACAAGTATTAATCAGAAAAGCATTTTCCTAAAAGTTATAGGTTCATAGGTTCATAGGTTCATACTAGGCTATCTGCCCGAGGGCATTTATAAGCCTAGCCCATAGTTTTGTGGCTTACGCCACCCTTAGTTTGGAGAAACTATGCCCATTATTTAGCTGTGCCTCTGTCGAGCAGTGACACTGAGGTAACCCCTGGGGTGTATCTGCGATCTCCCATCCATTGGTCAAGATTCCTCTTGAACAAGGCCAGCGAGGTGCTCTGCCTCACATAAACCGGGATTTTGTTCCACAGCATAGGGAGTCTTTGGGTGATGAATCTATCCCTCCAGCACGTCCTATTAATAACCGTGTCGAGGTTTAAGTCACCTGCCCTTGTGGCTCTGAGGGATCTAGATTTTTTGAGATGAAGCATATTCATCAAATCTGGGTTTGACATGGCCTTGTATGTCAGGCATAGGTCACCTCTGAGCAAGCGGTACGCAACTGAATATAACTGGAGTTCTTTCAGTCGTGCAGCATAAGACAGATTTTTGAGACCCTTTATCCTTTTGGTGAGGAACTTTTGTGGCCTCTCCAGCTGCTGCAAGTGTCGGGTCAGATACATTCCGAATGGGGCATTGTACTCGATCATTGGTCTGATGAGTGATGAGTATAGGGAGACTATGACTTCCCTTGATCTAGATGTGAATCCCTTCATGATAAGGTGGGCAATGTAGAAGGTCTTCCTAACTACTTTAGCAATATGAGTGTCGAATGAAAGGCTACTGTCAACCTGGGTTCCCAGGTCCCTAATAACTTCTTCTGTGTTCAGGGGATTGCCACCTATATGGTAGCTAGGGGTAACCTTATTTTTCCCGAAGGGTATGACTATGCATTTCTTGGCATTTAACTTGAGGCAATGGCTCTGGCACCAGTTATCCGTTTCTGTGAGACCCTTCTGAAGGATATCTGTGTCGGATGTGTTCTCAACTACGGCGCCCAGTTTGCAGTCATCTGCGAACTTTGTCAGCCATAACCCTCCTGTGTTTGCTTGTACTTCAGAAAAGTAGATGCCAAACAAGAGTGGGCCCAGGACTGAGCCCTGTGGGACACCACTTCTGACAGGCTTAGAGTCTGACATGGCGCCAGCAACTCTGACCCTGTGGGTTCTGTCACTCAGCCAGTTTGCAACCCATCTTGTAATGTATGGGTTTACATTTAAGTTGATGAGTTTTTCAATGATACCCGAGTGGGGTATTGTATCGAAAGCCTTCGCCAGGTCTAGGTAGGCTGTATGGACTGCCTTTCCCTCGTCAATGGCTTTGGTGACTGTTTTGAAAAAGTCAACCAAGTTTAAAAGGCATGATCTGCCTTTGACAAAGCCAAACTGGGTTGGATCCAAAGTCTGCAAATTCCCTATGTCTTTATTTATGAGATCCATTATGATCCTTTCCATGGCTTTGCAGATCAGGCTTGTCAAGCTAATGGGACGGTAATTTCCAGGGTCGGTGGAGGCACCGCCTTTGTGGAGTGGGACCACAGTCGCTGTGCGCCACTCCCTGGGTACGTATCCAGAGGTGAGACTAAGATTAAACAGCTGTCTTAACTGTGGGTTTAATTCCTCGTTGAGTTCATGGAGCACACAGCCGGGACACCATCAGGTCCCATGGATGGTGTGTACTTTGCCTTGGAGAAAGCAGTTCTAACCTGAGCGTAGCAGATGTTTGGGGGGCTACAATGATTTGGTATAGATATCTCTTCTTTAGGCGGGAGGGTGGGGAGAAGTTTGCACTGAACCTGTCAGCCAGTATGTTGGCAATGTCTGTAGGATCAGTAATCTTCACATCATTTTGAACTAATTCTGAGCATATCTGGGAGTTTCCTCCTAGGTTTCTGACATAGCTAAAGAATGCTTTATGGTTGTCTTTAGAGTCCTTAGCTATTTTTTTCTCAAAATTAGCTTTGGATGATTTTATGAGAGCTCTTAGCTTTTTACTTATAGTGATCAGCGGTGTCTTACCTTTTAAGGATTTTGCTCTATCTTGTAGTAGCTTTCTCCTTTTATTGTAGAGTTTGTTTATGGCTGGGGTCCACCAGACTGGACGCTTGCCTTTGGTACAAAGAGTCTTTGTTTTGCTTGGGATTGCCTGATCCATGCAGCCCTGCAGGTGCTGGTAGAAGGCATTTTTAAGTGATTCAGCGGTTTGAGTAATGTTAACTGCCAGCTCATGGGGCCTTAAAGGAGACCACACCAGTCTTTAGAAGTGTGAAGTCGGCTTTCGAGAAGTTCTTTACTGTGGTCTTTTTCATTTCGGGTGGGGGCGGGATGAGGACCTCCAGCGAGATTAGTTTGTGATCAGATCTCACCAGTGAGGGGTATACTTCTGGCATTGAACATTGTGCTCCCATGTTCGTGATGATGAGATCAAGTATGTTCTCTCCTCTTGTGGGGATGGTGACTAGTTGTTCCATGGCATTTGAGTTTATGAATTCCAGGAACTTTTGGGCTAGAGTGTTTGGGCTTGAGTAGTGTTCCCAGTCTATATTAGGGTAGTTGAAGTCACCTAGTATGATGGTGTTCGGAGATACATTTATCCCCTCCAGTGTTTTCAGGAAGGCCATGTGAGGTTCCTGAGTTTGCGAGGGTGGCCTGTAACATGCTACAATTTGCAGAGCAGCCTCCCCTATGGTTAATTGCACCTGGATGGTTTCTGATGCATCGTGCGATGCCACCAATCTTGAGGTCTGGGTGTCCTTGATGAATATGGATACCCCTCCTCCTTTCTTGGTATTGTCCGGGTTTTGTGGCCGGAACGCATGATATGAGGTAAAACCTGATAGTGCTGGGGTGCTCTCAGGAGCCTTGAACCAGGTTTCTGTCACAGCACAGACATCGATGTTCTCCATACTGAGAAGGGCCTCGAGTGCGTGCATCTTGAGGTTGAGACTTCTGGCATTGAGCAGCATTACCCTTAGTTTTTTTCTTTGTTTTGTTCTAGGGTGGTAGGTTTAGAATTTGAGCCTTGCCTAAAAAAGGCACAATGGGGGTGGCAAGAGCCTTTGCCAAAATCCGGAATCCCAGGGGTGACAAGTGCAAGCCGTCCCTTGCGAAGCAGCGTGGCTTGTCCAGCATGTCATCCCAGGCAGACAGACTTTGGATCCCCTTTGAATGACACCAGAGTTTAAGCCAATTGTTAAAGCTGATCATCTTATCTCTGTATTGTGGCATCATTCTTGGTGAAGGTAGGATACTGCTCAAGGTCAGGGTCATACCTGCCTGGGCTACATAATCAGAGAGCTCCTCTATGTCTCTTTTCATGTAGTCCAGGGAGGTACGTCTCAGGTCGTTTACACCAGCATGGACAATGATTGAGTCGTACTTGTACCTGCTGTTGAGAGACCTGAGTGCATGCGTTATGTGGCGGATTCTAGCACCCGACAGGCAGCTTACTGTGACCTTCTCCTTACTCAGTCTGGTGAGCAGGACGTCAGTGTGTCTATGACGTCACATGACTAGTGTGTCTGGCATAGTGTTTGGCCTTAAGGGCTGTGACTGCTTGACACTCTGACTGTGTGGTCTATGTGATGCAGGTGTTGTGTTCTGAGGTGGTAGTTGTTTGGGTGTCTGCTTTGGTGGCCTCTGCTGTTTTGGTAGATTTTTGATCAGAGCCTCCGAGTATGTCTTTGTGTGTTTATGTGTATGATTTGAGGTTGTGATGGTATTATGTGAGACTGGGTCTCTTGCGTGTGTGGTTACCTTCTCCTCCTGTCTGGTCTTGCCAGTCCTATGTTGAGAGAGCTCAGCCTCCAGTTTGGCCATATAGTTGCATCTCTCGCATGTATTTGTGTTTTGTGGGAGGAGGAGAGGGTTGTCTGTGTACATGAGGCAATTGTAACATTGCCTCAATAATCCCAGGTTCACCAGCTGAGCAGGAGAGGATATTAGCAACTGATCCCTCGACATGCTAGAAGGAATAGACAGAAAAACTTACAAAAAGGTTTTGGGGGATGTGGGTGACCGAGAAATGGGGTTTGCTTTTTTGGGGTACTTTCTATAACAAGAGTGCTGTATCGAGGTGATAAGTACTGTAGGAGCAAGTGCTTAGCTATACGGATAGAGAATAGTCTACTTGGGAGTCAAGTAGAGATAATTTATAGTTGTAGGATACACTAAATAGAACAGTAGTACACTATGAGGAAGGTAGTTTTAACGGAAAATTTGAAGAGTGAACTTTAGGTAGCCCTAATAGTTTAAATCTGCTTAACCGGCGCTGCCCTAGTGTGCAACGGTAGCAGCTCCGCGCTAAAGCGCGCTAACGCGTGCTTTATAGCAGGGGGCTGGAAAAAACAGGAAATGACCCAAAATGGCCAATAAATTACAAGTTGCTGCTTCTAACCACTCCTCTGAGGACAAACAAGCAGCTCAGTACTCCCCACTCCCACTGGTGAGTAAAGAAACTACCTCTGGCCACACAAGAAAATAACTTCAAAAAGATGTGTGATACTATGCAAGCAGTAGTTGTTATAAAACAGGGTAAACACACTTAGCAAGAGAAACACAGCAAAAATAAATAATTATGAGGTAAGCTTTATTAATATTAGCACTGTTGTAATATGGATACTAATATGTGATGAAAAAACGATTGTGGGTTAGGAAGCAAGCATCTGCATTCTGATAGGATAAGGAAAGTACCAGCGGTGAAAACACCACTATGAGATGTACAGGAATTGAGTTAATGAAGTATGTAAGAGGTTTTGAAAAATATTAACTATTTTGTATATTTTCATTAATTAAATAAAAACGGAACATGATATTCATGCCAAGGTGGCCTACACAAGCAGCGTATGCTAGAAGAAAAATACTGTTAGGAACACCTGACTTGAGTAAAACAGGGACACAGACATAACTATATGAGGTACACAGTATTAGATTCAGTACTATAAAATTGTTGATAGTATCTCAATGACTGTACGACAATGATGCCTTGTTTCCTTTGAGACAACCAGACTGTGGCATTAGTAGCCCCCAGCATTAGTTGTAAAGGTGGAGGGCTGTTAACTTGGTCATACCTGTCAGCTGCCCCTGATTTTGCCTCATATTTTACCAACGCTTGCAAAATGTTTAACCTTCTAATCACCGATGATACAATCCTTCAGAAAATGCATGTTGATGTGATACCTGTTGCTCTAGTAACTCTGCAAATAACTGACCTGTTTCTGACATCACCATTAAAGTTAATAATGTAACATATATTACATATCCGTTATTTTCTGTTAACGCAAATCCAGGCCCAGAAAGCTGCTGCCCCGTTAACGGAAAAGAACCGTTATGTTATTTCTACAACAGAGAACTATACCGTGTAGGCTTTATATGCATTTTAGTCATATGACTATTATAATGTAGCAAGATCTGTTTTGGTGGCAGTAATCGTGCCTCTCAACTGTCCCTGATTTAATTCAAACTTAATATTAAGTCTGTCCCTATTAATCCCACCCAAAACTGGTGACTTTAGGGTGAAAGTTGACGAATCACACTTAATTACTTCAGAAAATGTATATTAATACATCCTCATATTCTGCGATGCTGGAAGTTAATTGTACATTTTAAAAATGTCTTAAATTATTTCTGGATTTGTCCCCGATTCGTTGAGAGATATACTTTCTAGTATTTGTCGCAGCACCGCCCGGTCTCAGTCTTTGCCTTTCTATACAAAATGACTTCCAAAATACATTTCTTTAATTTAATCAATAAGTTCATCCCATCTCTTTCTTGCGTTCTCCAAACTTCTAAAACTGAATTCATCTTTCTTTTTTATTAAACTACACTCTTTCTATTTTATTATTATCCCCAAATCTTTACTATTCTCTTTAATCAAGCATAATCCTATGTTTCTTTAAATTAAACTTAAATAAATCAAGATTTCCATCATCCAAAGTTTTTTCTTGCAATAATAATTATATAATCTGCATAAGACATAAAACAAGAACTATACACATCATGTCCTATAACTTAAATCCCATTCTATATAACTTTTTAATGTTATTTTTAATTGTATTCATTATTAAAACAAACAATACACTACTCATGGGGCAATCCTGATTATATCCCGTTCAGTATTAATACTGAAAGATGATTACCTAGTCACTTAAACTTTAGCAGTCCTTTTTTCATAAGCCAGTTTTAACACCTCCAGGATCTTTCCCTCTATCATATATTCCTCCCTCTATAAGGACATATGATTTACATTATAAAGAGCTTTATTAACATCCTCCACAATAACTTTTACCACTTCATTCTATCTTAAAATATTATCAACTATTTATCTCATAATAGTCAATAATTTGTGACTATCCTTGTCTTTAATTCCATAAAGTGCTTCCTTTATAACTTTCTGAGTCATATTTTCAAATTTTCTCTGAAATATCCTCATAAAAATGTTGCAGTCAAAAATATTCAAAGTGATAGGTCACCAATTTTTTATTTCATTTTTATTTGCTTTTTCTATATATATTTAATGACTTCCAAATGTATTTCTTTACATATTTCTTCCTTACTTAAACAGTCATTAAAAATTTCAGTTAAACCCTTTTAACTTTATATCACGTTTTTTTATGAATTTCATATCCTAAACCTCATTTTACCATTTTCATTAACTTCAAAATTATATCCTTCTAAAGCATATTTCTTGCCTGATCTGAAGTTTCCTCACTTCCCAGACCATATTATTCACTTTTCTTTCTTATTAAATGTTTCTCTAGCATACCCTACATTTTTTTGTTTATGTCTCAGATTGCTTTCATTATATTTTATTAAAGAAATTTATTTTTTCACAATCTTAGCAAAAAAAGGCAACACGTCCATCCTTTTACAAAATACTTTTGCTAGTATAATAAATTTTCTATCTGTTTATTCTCTTCAAAAAACATATTTTGCATTTCATAATATTATTAAGTTCTAAATCAAATAGCATTTCTCTTTACATCCTATCATAACTATCCTTGGATTTATGAAGCCCTTTATAGCATGCAGGCTTAGTCTAAGAACTGTTTTCGGTAATGTGGCTGATGTGCGATGCAGGAACGAGCTCCCGGGACGTGCACATGAGCTCTTAGGCTAATCCTGCATGGACTGAACTCCTGTATGCAAATTACCCTCATTTGCAGGTGAAAACCATGCAAATGAGGGTAATCTGTGTTCCAGGAAGCCAGCAGCTGTCAGTGCAGGATGAGTGCAGTCTGCAGAAATGTACTCAGTTAGTAACCAAGTACATTTCTGTAAACTGCTAAACAGAGCTATGACAGCTCCAAATAAAGGCTGCATATTATTGCAGAAGCATGCCAATGGCCAAGTAGAAGGCCATTGGCAGGAAAAAACTGTTTAAAAAAAAAAAAACTTTTTTTTTTTTTGCTGATCCCGGCTGTTTAAGCATAGGACAGCAGCGCGCAAACAGGATCGAGTGGGGGGGGGGGGGATAATAAAATAAACCTAAAATAAGCATTCTAACTAGAATCAGTATTTTGCCATGCAAGTCAATGGCAAGCATAAGACAACATGGCCAGTGAGTAATGGTTGCTATGGGGGGAGGCTCAGTGTGGGACATGTAACTATGCATTAGCAGGCAATCCTATGCAAATGAGGGAAAGGTTAGTGAATCCCAGTTTTCCCCTGGGTGTGAGGCAGGTCCCAAGACTGTAAGAGTATAAATAGCTGGGTGCAAGACTACGATATAAGTGACATCATGGGGGAGTGTGTCAGGCATACTGTAAGCAGATTGGAGCCCTGTGGCATGGGATTGCTCCTAGCTTAGCACAGCTAAGCTAGGGGTGTGTCTAAACCTGCCTAGCACTCTTTACAAAGTGTAAACGGGTGTGCGCACCGTGCACCAGGTTTTACAGGAAGAAAAGGAAAGTTAAACCAGGAAATAGCAGCTCTGTGCACATTTGAGCACTCTGTTTGTGCGGTGCGCACACAGGCTTAAACAGGGAGGCATTGGGAAGGGAAAACAGCAGTAGGAAGGTAATCAAGGCGAACTAGCTTAGCTGACAGATGAAATGTATCAGAATCAGCCAATTACACAGGCAGCAGACCAGCACAGCCCATAACACTACTATAAACTAAGCAAATACGTTCCCCTCTGGTTTTTCCACACTCTACACCACTGGTGTATACATGCGCAGAACTTTTAAAAAACAAACCTGCAAAATGAGAAGGGCTGAAGCAGGCAACATAGAACATCACGTGCAGAAGGCTGAGGGGTGGTGAGGATGTGAATGCTGCCGAACAACCCACAGTGAGGAGATGGAGAAGAGTGTACAGACCCAGGGTAACTTACCAGGGCTACATGAACTGGAGATAGTGGAGCGCTATAGGTGGGACAGAGACCTCCTACAGCAAATTGTTGAGCTGTGCCGACCACACCTGACACAACAAACTGGCCGCGGGGAACCCATCCCAGTGGATACCAAGGTATGTGTAGGCCTAGGTATACTAGCCACAGGTACCTCCCACAGCACAACTGGGGATCTCACAGGCATCAGCATCCAGAGTATTCCACCAGTTCCTGGATGCCATGGCAGCACATGCCAGTGAGCATGTTTATTTCCTCAACACATGTGAGGTGTTGACCAGCAATATGCATCTCTTCCACCAAATAGCAGAATATCCTGGGGTAGTGGGTGCTATAGACTGCATGCACATATGCAACAAAGCACCACCCGGTGAGCAGGGTAGGGTCTACATCAACCACAGGGGCATCCCCTCCATCAATTGCCAGGTCATATGTGGAGCCCAGGGCATTATAATGAATGTGTGTGCTGGCTGCCCTGGAAGCTATGATGATTCACACATATGGCATCTGACATAGCTGTACCACAGATTTGCCAATGTGGACATCCCCCTACGGTCACCTAGTGGGGGATGCTGGGTACCCACTGGAGCCGTGGCTGATGACACCCATCACAAATGCACACACACCTGAACAACAATGCCAGAATGAGGCACATGCACAAGCCAGACATATAATGGAGCATGTGTTTGGGATGCTCTGGTCACGGTTCTGGTGTCTGGACACATCCGGTGGAGCCTTGCAGTATTCACCAGCTACATGTACCCAAATTATTATGGTATGTGCTATGCTACACAATATGATCCTGCTGAAACAGCTGCAACAGGAACAGCATGGGGCAGGGCCACACAGCCCCCCACCAATGCCAGGGCCTGTACAGGCACAGAGTGACTTGGAGGAGGAACAACCTGAGCCTGCCCCAGTAGTCAGAAGGAGGCATGCCCAGTATGCCCTGGCCTTGGCAAAGAGGCAATGCATAGCATATGCACTGACACAGTAGGGACCCAGAGAATGACACCTCTCTTTGACTTGCACATACAGTAAAAGGAGTGACAAACATGACACTACCTGTGCTCAACCATGTATAGGGAGTGTACTATGTGCATCCAACATAGGCAGCCCTCCAGCACCATCCTCAAGTCTGGCACACCCTCAAGGTAAGTCAATCAACCTACCAATTGCCAAATGGAGTAGAATGTGTTGTTATCTGTAGCTTTGGTATGGATGTGAGCATGTAAGGGAATTGAGTGGCTGAATTATATGGCAGCAGACAGTAGACACCCATAGTGGCACCATGACATATGTAACGCATACTGGAGTGACCATAGTAGCCAGTACTACACAGGGTGACAAATCCCACTGCAGGAAATGGGCTGAGTGACAGGTGTGTCCATAAGACCCACACATTCCAGTCAGGAAGGTTCACATACCCAACAATAGTCTCAGCCAGCAGGACAGGTGTAGACAAACACAAACAACTGCTGTACTATGACCTCTGAATGAGCCCTATTGGTAACCCCTCCCCCAGTCCTACACAGACAGACTACAGGAGGCCAGGAAGTTGGGTGTAAGTTGTGAAGGCTAGTAAGTCAGATACTAATATGTAGGTAATTAAAGCTAAGTTCTGTAGTACACTGGTATGCCTCTAGCCAGCATGATAGGTAAGACTACAGACTGAAATGGAGTACCTGACATACCAAGTTAGTCCTAGCAAATGTGTACAAGTGTCAGGTGTGCCCCCCTTCCCACGTACACTTATAGTAACATTCAGGTGTGCCCCCCCACTCCTGTGTAGAAATGTAGAAACAGTCAGGTCCCCCCCCCCCACTATGCAGAAATGTCGGAACAGTCAATGCCAAATAACCGATGGATATCCTGCAGACACAGCATGCTACCTGTCGGTGTACAGCACAAAGGTCAGCACCGCAGTACAAACTAGCTGGACTTGATCCACACATGCAATACAGATGGCCATACTGGGCATGCTCACACACAGAGGAATGAAGGCAATGTCAGTCAACAACATACTGATAGGTCATACTGGGCATGCTCACACACAAACATATGAAGGCCATGTCTGCAAACACCAGTGGACCTGGTGCAGACATATCTGGCAGTCGCAGTTCTTAGTGCAGACACATGTCAGCATGCACTACTCCTGCCTTTCACACACGGTGGACAGGAATACAGACACATATGTAAGGACAACACACTATAATAAGCCAAAGGTAGATGGACATAGATGTGTGGAAGAGGGTGACTGTGACTTGGAGCCATCTGGGCCTGTCCCACCCAGCACACAGCCAAAGGGCCCCAAACACATGAGGTGCAGATGTTACTCACTGCAGATACTAGCCACCAGTATCTGACAGCATGACAGACTATGTGGTGCACGTGCCAGCTGTGCAACATGACTGTACAAAGAAGTAGTCATCTAGTAGCTGTATACACGTACCTGTGACATATGACCCCGTATGTGGCATGTCAACCCCTACATGAATGGGTTATGGCCCATGTACACACCGCCCTCCCCATAGCAGTATTATGACAAACCTGCTGAGGTCATCCAATGTGAAATACACCTTTGGGAGAGCTGTAGCTCAGTAATCTCCATGGTGCGTCCAATAACTGTGTACTGCTGTAGTGATAAACTAGTTAGGTAGTAGTTCTAACCCCAGACTTGCCAATTGTGTGTGTGTCTGACTGAATAGAGGGAAGTGCTTTTTAGGCTACTCACACTCCTTACAATTCATATACTCAACTTTGGCAAGGCTGCTGATGTCACTCACCTAGAAATACACCTCTGGGAAAGTCATAGCCCAGTAATCTCTGTAGCACATCCTATAACTGTGCACCGCTGTAGTGTGATAATGTAATTAGGTCGATGTTCTAATCCCAGACCTGGCAAGTGTGTGTGTGTGAATCTGTGTGTGTGTCTGACTGTGTAGAGAGAAATGTTTTTTAGGCTACTCACACTCCGTACAAGTCATATACTCAACCTTGCAAAGTTGCTGATGTCACCCACCTAGAAATAAACCTCTGGGAAAAACACAGTCCAGTAATCAACGTAGCACGTCCTGTAACTGCATACTGCTGAAGTGTGATAATGTAGATAGGTAGGTGTTCTAACCCCAGACCTAGCAACTGTGTGTGTCTCACTGAATAGAAAGCAATGATTTTTAGGCTACTCACACTCCGTACAATTCATATACTCAACTTTGGCAAGGCTGCTGATGTCACTCACCTAGAAATACACCTCTGGGAAAGTCATAGCCCAGAAATCTCTGTAGTGCATCCTGTAACTGCATACAACTGTAGTGTGATAAAGTAGTTAAGTAGATGTTCTAACCTGACAACTTTAAATGTGTGTCTGACTGAGTAGCGAGCGTTGCTTTTTAGGCTACTCACGCTCTGTACAAATCATATGCTCAACTTTGGCAAGACTGCTGATGTCACTCACCTAGAAATACACCTCTGGAAAACCATACCCCAGTGATCTCCATAGCATGCCCTGTAACTGTGTACTACTATAGTGTGATAACATAATTAGGTAGGTGTTCTAACCCCAGATTTGAAAACTGTGTGTGAATCTGTGTGTATGTGTTTATCTGACTGAATAGAGAGTAATGCTTTTTAGGCCACTCACACTCCGTACAATTCATATACTCAACTTTAGCAAGGCTGCTGATGTCACCCACCTAGAAATACACCTCTGGAAAACTGTAGCTCAGGAATTTCTGTAGTGCGTCCTATAACTGCGTACTGCTGTAGTGTGAATTAGAACTGTGGTAAGGTTCCATCTCCACCCATGGCAGCTCTGGATGTTTTGTGTGTGTTCCAATGTCTGTGTATGGAGCAAGGCATTATGGGCTACTCACTCGCAATACATTTCAAATGCCCTACTTTGGCAATCCTGCTGATGTCATTCATTGTGAAATACATTGTGGAAAAAGCTCTGCAGTAATCCCTGTGGTGCAACTTATAACAGCTCTATGCTGTAGTGTGATATAGGCCTGGGTCAGGGGTTCAATACCCACACATGTTGGTGGTCGATATTTTGTGTGTGTCTCACTGTCTGTGAAGGGAGCTATGCATTTTAGGCTAGTCACTCCCAGTACAGTTGAAATGCCCTTCTTTGATAATCCTGCTGTCATTCATTGTGAAATACACCTTTGGGGAAGGGTTTTTCTAGTAATCCTTGTGGTGCTTTCTATAACAGCTCTATACTGTAGTGTGCTTAGACCTCGGTTAGGGGCTCTATACCCACACATTTCAGTTGTGGATGTTTTGTGTGTGTCCCACTGTCTGTGTAGGAAGCAATGCATTTTAGGCTGGTCACTCGCAGTACAGTTGAAATGCCCTTCTTTGATAATCCTGCTGATGTCATTCATTGTGAAATACACCTTTGGTGAAAAAGCCCTTCAGTAATGTCCATGCCCTATAACTGCATAGTGCTGCAGTATGATAAACTGGCTAGGTAGGGGTTCAACACCCAGACATGACAGGTGTGTGTGTTTGTAACTCATATCCTGTGTAGAGGTGGGTGTGAGTGTGTGACACCCATGGGCAATGTGGAGAGGTTTTTGCTTATTTCTTTTATGGTGGTCCTACTACATATCACAATGTCAACCATACAGGGATAACAGATGTACATTAGCTGAGAGGTTGGGGTGCAAAGCCATACCCACACATGTAACATCAAGGCCAGCTAATCACAGTTAGCAACCCCACTATTATCCAGAGCATACACTCAACCCATGTGTCATATGCACACACATGCCTAGGCAACAGCAAATATGTGGGTAGTACACTGCATACTGGCCACTGATAGTAACTATGCAGTGATAGCAGTGGGCTATAGAGGGCATGTCACCCTTCCCATCTGTCCAATATGCAATTACATGCAGACAGTGCACCTCCACCATGTTTCCAAATGGACACCTGCACCACCTGTATGCCCTGGATGGATAGATGACACTGACATCAGGGAATGCTGTTAGCATGCTATCAATGTAGGTGCAGGGTAAACCTGCTGCCCATTACCAAGACTGGCACATCTGATGATAATCTGTGTTCACAACATGGGCCAGACACCCGAGGTACAGTAGCATATGTCACTGTACATGTATGTGGGAGATGTGCACATCCCAGACACCATCCATGTCATGGAGAAAGGAATACATACATGGCAAGCGATGCACAGCATTGGCACACACAATAGTCACCCAGGTAACTGGATGGGGGATGCAATACTCACCTGTGTGGGCAAATGCAGAAACTACAGGCCTGAGCCACAATGCAGACCATTGTCATGTGGCATGATGCCAAGGTATACCCATCGCCTACCCTTTCTACAGCCTGCTGGCACAGTTGACCACCACACACCCGTGTAGACATGCACCCATGCATGTCAGAACTGGCACCCTGTGTGTTTGTGTGTGTGTTGTATGGTGCGTATGTCCACATCCACACTCACTACAACCCCCCAGGGCATACTGAAGCATGTTGTCTGATGTCTGACACCTCCTCATACTCTTTGCCCATACGTCCTCTGTATGACCCGTGTGGTGCATGTGATACCTGAGCATCGATGTGTTGTGGCAATCCCACCAAGTGTGTCAACGTGTGTGCATCCCTGTGTGAGTGTGCCTGTGTTGACGCTGGCACCTGTTCATGCAGACAAGAAGTGTACATCACCTACCGTATATCTACCATATTCCTGTTGCAGATGTTACTCACCATCACATATATGTTCTGAGTGCTCCACAGCCGATAACCCATGTGGTGCCTCCAATAACTGCATCACACTATGTTAGCACTACATAGTTGTAAGGGGTTTGATACCCTGTGCTGGTAGGTGTGTGACACAACCATGCTTCAATTTTACTCTCCCACCCCTCCCTGACATGTATTTGCCTCTGTCTGCCCCCCATCCCCTCTAGGGTGGATGTGGAGCCCCACACCTGCTTTGCTTAGGCAGCAGCACGCATAATTTAAGTGATGCTCATGATCAGCTGATGGCCTCTGCACGATTTGCAGCCCTCCCCTAGCTGATTGAATGTGGAACAGCTGTGGTAACATTCCCATAGCCAAATGCATGAAAACACACTCCAATACCTAGGAACATCATGGTGGTGTTGGCCCTTTTCAGTCAAACAGCATCTCAGATGGATTGGGGAGTTACCTCTAACAACATACACTGTGGAAAGGTGGCAATAAACAGGAGGGGGATGTGCCTGACCTGACTACAGACTGTAAGTGCTGCTATACTGCATTTGGAGTAATGTTGGTTTAACAGTGTTTGTCTGGGTATGCCTGTCGTACATGTCGCAATACCTGCCATGTCAGTTCCATGTATATGAGGAATCCCCATCTGCAGGGTCATCTGCAGACTGGACAGTGTTGTGCCTTTGGTTTCATGTGTTAGCCACAGTACATCTATCTATGGAATGCAGAGGGTAGTGTAGTAAATGTATGAGGTTATCACAGCAACATGTCTATACTAGCCCTGTGTATGTGCTGTCAGCCACACCTCTGTCAACCTTTGTGCATATGTCGTGCATGAAGTGGTGCATATGTGCTGTACACCATAAATAGTGTCATCATATCTGATAACAAGTCAGTGATGTATCAGATTGCTACACATGTCATATACAGTAGAGGTTATATATCATGACATAACCTGGACATTCTGTGGATGTTTGTACAGTACTGAGGTCTGTGTAGTGATGATGAATGTCGGCAGTGTGTGTATTGTTAATATGTACATTAGCTTGTGTACAGACTGTGGTAGATGTCATTGTTCTAGCTCCCTTCTATCTGATGTTACATGCTTACCCACTGTATGGTACCGTTTTGCTGTACATGTTTGTAGGGCCATACACACACATGTTCCATACCACAGACAGCCATCAGACCAAACTATGTAGCAGCCCAGTATATGTAGGGTCATTCTGTGAGTGGCACATATGAGGATGGTGTAGAACATATAGTTCATATACTGTAATAATATGTTAGCTAACCATATGTGGCTGTGGCTGTGTTCACATTGGTTGGGTTATGCACTTTCATGCAGGTGTATCTTACCCTGTGCTGTGACATGGCTGTTGAGCCTGCTATTTATGCAGGTGCATGTGCATTCCCCCATACGAGATGTAGGCCAGTGTTGAGAGAGTCTGCCTGTAGCCTGCACAGTGCATTATTACATGCCTAGCAGCCTAGTGTACTTACCCAGTGAGATGTCATGTGCTGATACTTCCCAGATGTAGTGCTGTTGGGCCTCCCTTAAAAGTCATGTATGTCAGACAGAGCAGTGGGATGCTGTACAGATGTATGTCAATATCTAGTGAGTAGTATGTGTCTATGGCACTCCAGTACCAGCAGTCATTGTGTGTCAGGCCAGACAGGAGTGTGTGAATCCAAAACTTATGGTGGCAAATATATACCAGTCGTTATGTGTTATACCCATCTACATGGCTGTCTACATCCATATTGTCAAGCCTGGTACACATGTTGTGCACTAAGGTATTATGTGTAAACCTCTAGACTGTACAGGGTGTGCCCGATGTTCCACATATATTGGCCAATATATTTGCTGCACTCCACAGGGAATTACATGCTAGTGGCGGTACTTTACAATGATTTCCTTAGGATGTCTGCCAGTAGCCAATGGCACACATGCTATAAGCAGATGTCACCTTCTACACACACCATGTCTGTGAAGACAATCCCAATGACAGTAACAATAGTCAAGTAATATACCTGCTATACATACCAGACATCCCCTTGCACTACAACTTTGGGACTATAGGGCTGGGGTAGGGCTACACTCCAAGTCCAGGGCATATGGTGGAAATATATGTATATACACTTATCTGGATAGCCATATATATATATAATTACATATGTGTACTACTTCCAATTACCACTGTCATGGCAACCACCCACTATAAATTCCTACAGCATGTGGGTGTGGTCCTTTTACATTTCCTGTGTGATGGACATCCTTCCTGTGTGTAGGCATCAGTGTTACAGACAGCAGGTAGCAATACCTCATACAGGAGAACCTGCACACTCAGAGTGGCCACATATCTGTAGAAGGATCAGGAACTACAGACAGGCTGTGACTAGAGCTGTGTTATGCTTTGCATAGTACTGGTGTTACAGGGTGTGTGTATGTGTACATACTAGTGTACCTTGGAATGCAGTCTGTCTGCATGGCTCACTACTGTGAGCCTATCCTCTTGCTGGACAGACGTATGCCTGTCATGTGTTGTCCTTCCACCACACAGGTCCTGTGTCAGATATTACACACTGGCAGTGTGTGTGTTATGTCGTATCAGTACATGGCTACATCCATTTCTTTGTCTAAACTCAATTCCCTGACTAAGGGTATGCTGCAGACTATTCTCTAACACCAGCACCTTGCTTAGTGTATGGCAACAGTGTTCCACATATGTGTCTGTGTTCCAGCCTCTGTTCTCCATCCACATACCAAGCTTTGCACATATGTCATGCTGTTGGGGGTTGATCTGTATTGGGCTGTGAGTACATCACATTGCCATTGTTGCCACTACTCCACTGCTGTTGTATCCCCCATACATACAGTGGGGCTGGGGCCATATATGTGTGGGCATCACCTACACAATATATGTGTGCCCTTATACACTCCAGAGGCCAGTGTATGTAACAGTGGTATATGGGCCTGTATTACTGAGTGTAGGTGGGGAGCACCATAAATGACCTAGGCTGTTACAAAATGTGGGGGTATCAGAGGTGAGCTGCCACAAGGTATCTGGATGTACAGTACTGTATACTTCACCTATAGTGACATTACTTACATGAATTGGGGTACTGTAAGCCTACTGCCTCCTACCATATAGACTGTTCTGTTTGTCGGTGTGCTCATGATGGTGTCAGTTATGCCTTGTTATGTACCAGTTATACCCCATTTGATCACAAAATGTTTTTACCTCCTAATGAGTTTGTACAGAGTGTAGATAGAGGCTGCTGAACTACACACCTGCAGTACATACTGTTGATTGTTTGGTAGCCTGTGGCCCAATCTGTCTTCACTATTGTACAGTTTGAAGGGCTTGGCCTGGACAGCAACAGTTGTGAACCTTTCCAGACTACTGTATTAGTGTAACTGTTCCACAGTTGCAGTACTCTGTTTATATGGTTGTCAGTATCTGAACAGCTATATGACATGGCATATAGAACTGTTATAGTACACAATTAAAGGATTCCCATTTCTGCAAACCTGTGTGTGGTGTCTTTCCTATGACCTTTCTATGGGTATATGTTGCAGGCAGCAACTGACATTTGTATGGGTGGCCCATACAGTGTCCAGTTGTTCAGGTGTTAACTGTAGGCATAGTGGCTGTTCCATGTTGTGTGCACCTTCTACATATGTATCTTACTGTACATATATCTGCGTGTGCATGTGTAGTCACATGTATATCTATCTATCTATATATATATATATATATATATATATATATATATATATACACACACACACACATATGTATATTTGTATCTGCATATCTGCGTTGATGGCTTCCATATATTACATGTCCTATGGGAGGCAGACTGTACTTGGTAGTGTATTGCAGGGTGCACGTGTTTGGCTGTGGGGGGATGCCTATTTGTACAAGACGTATAGTGTGTGGGACCTCTCAACCCCATTAATGGGTCATGTGGGCATATGTGTATTTGTTAAACTGCTATTGCTATCTACAAATGTATGGTCATATATACCTATATAGATGTATGTATCTGCTAACATATATATAACTATGTCCGTATATACCTACATAGATATATATAGGTTCATAGGTTAGTATTAGGTTAGCTGCCCTTACAATCCATTGTAAGCCTAGCCAATTATCCCTTGTGTGACTCAAACCCTGTACCTTGTGTTTGTAAGGCAAACACCTTAACCATTAGGTCACCCTCCCAACAATATGTATGTGCTGTGTATTTGTAGACATATAGGTGTAGATACATATATGTGTCGATGTAGGCATATGCATGTATAAATGTGCATATATATATATATATATATATATATATATATATATATATATATATATATATATATATATATATATATATATATATATATATATATCTACATATCTAGATATGTTGTATCTGTTTAGCTATTAATATATTTACACACACATACAATTAGATGTTGGTATACATTCTCTGTACGGTTGCATGACTGGACTGGATGTATGTTTCTGAAAACATCAAATTGCTCTGTATCTGTCGTGGCTTAGTGATAAAAGATTTTGTCTATGGTGTGCAGGGTCCTTGGTTTGAGCCTTGCAAGAACTGTTTATTTTGTTGCTGGGCAGAACATGGCCTGTTGGATACACAGTAATTTAGGCACTTTAAAGCAGTTGTAAGCAGGTTTGTGCGGGTTTGCTCAGAGCTAACCAATGGCCACACAGGTTAAGCAATTCAGCAGCTAACTGAGTATAAGAAACTGTAACCAGACTTTAGCAGTACTTACCTCAGAGCAAACCCACTTACAACTGCTTTAAAGTGCCTTAATCACTCTGTATCCATCGGCCCTTGTTCTGCCTAGCAACAAAATAAATAACCTCTGCTAGGCTCGAAGTCAGGACCATGCACACCATAGCCAAAGTGATTTACCTGTAAGCCATCTCAGACATACATAAAATTGCTGTATTCACAAACATATCATCCAGCTCAGTCATTCAACAATACAGAGAATGTATTCCAACATGTAGATGTACCTGTGTGTGAAAATATATCAATGTCTAAACAGATACAACATATTGATATATATATATATATATATATATATATATATATATATATATATATATATATATATATATATATATATATATATATATATATATATATGTATATATATATATATATATATATATATATATATATATATATATATATATATATATATATATATATATATATATATATATACATACACATATATGTAAGCAGCTATTTATATCTATATAGGTATATACGGACATACATCTGTAGATAAAGTGGGAACATAGCAGAAACATATATGTCCACATGCACCATTAATGGGGTTGACAGGCACAAACAGCATACGTCATGCACAAATAAGTATCCCCTCCCACACAGCCAGACATGGCTGCCCTGCAATACACTACCAACTGTTGCAGATCTCATAACCAGGACATTACACGGCAAGGGCACAAGATGTTAGCAGTACTCCATCCCACCTGTATGATGTCAGGATGGTATCAGTAACATATCATGCAGTACGGTCAGGCTCATAATGGCCCCCATTTTGCAGTCATCTATTACCTTTGTTAGCCAGAGTTCCGTATTGTTGGCCTGTGCTTCAGAGATGTAGATGCCAAACAACAGTGGTCCCAGGACTGAACCCTGAGGTATTCCACGTGTCACTTGTCTGGGGATGGATTTGGATTCAGTTACACCTACAGTTTGGGTTCTGTCAGTAAGCCATGTGACAAATCATTGAGTGTCATAGGGATGTATGGCCGGATTAGTATGTTAATCTATGTTTCCAGACTGGGGAATGGTGTTGAAGGGCTTGGCAAAGTCCACATAGGCTTTGTGGACTGCCTTACCCTCTTAAACAGCTATACAGACTGAGTCAAATCAGTCAATCAGTTTCAGGAGACAAGACTGGCCCTCCATGAGCCCAATCTGGGTGGGGTCCAGTGTTTGAGGGTTGCCAATGTCTGCGTTCAAAACATCCCTGATACTGCATTCCATGGCCATGCAGATCAGACTCATCAGACTGATGTGACAGTAGTTCCAGGGATCACAGGTGGATCCCTCCTTGTGGAGTGGGATAACTGCAGCTGTGCACCACTCAGTGGGCACCAGGCCTGATGCGAGGCTATGATTACACATGACAGTTAGGTGAGTTGCCATTCCATTTTGTAGTTCATGTAGCACACAGCCCAGGATGTCATCTGGTCCCATGGATGCTGTATTCTTAGCTGTGGGTAATGGGTGTTCTGCCTGTGTGGCCATGATTACTGGGCAATGGAACCCCTTTCGTATTGACTTGGACCCTTTTGGGGGTGAGAGGGGGTGAATGTGACACTAAATCAATCTGCCAGGATATTGGCACATTCCGTGGGGAGCAGTCTATGTAATGTTATTCTGTTGCAGCTCAGAGCAATTCTGAGCATTGCCAGTTAGAATTTGGACATAACTATAGAATGCTGTGTAGTTGTTTGTGGAATCTGTGGTGATTTTAGTTATATTACCAGCTTTTCAGGGTTCCATGAGGGATCTCAGCGTCTTACTGGGGCTGGTAAGGGAGTTGTTTGCATCCTTGGATTATCCTTCTGTCTTCAACAATGTCTACTGTCTGTTGTATACTCTGTTAATGGAAGGAGACTACCAGACTGGCTTGATTATTTGGGAGGTGAACGTCGTGGTTCTATGTGGGATGTCAGGAATCATGCACAAGTGGTTGTGCTCATACAGTGCCTTAGTGCAGGATTCATCAGTTGAACTGTCAACTCCTGTCTCCATGGGTGTCACAAACATTGTCACTTCTGCCTTGTGTAGCATGCCGTTGGCCTTGGAGAGGTCTTTTTTGGACAACTGTATATACATGCCTTTAACATGTCCAGTTTGATTAGCCTATGGTGGGATTACTTTGGTTGAACTGCAGTTCCATGTATTGTTGCAATGGATTAGTTGTTAATTACTGTGACTATAATGTTTAGGGTCCTGGGTTCATGACCTGCAAAGGCAGCTTATTTTTGTTCTGGTCAGAACAGCTGTTAATGCATACAGACTAATTAGAGCACTTTAGGTTAGTCACACTCAATACAATTCAAATGCCCTACTTTGTCAATCACTGTGAAGTACACCTTTGGGAAAAGAGTATTCCAGCAATCTATGTGGTGTGTGCTATAACAGCGTAATGCTGTTGTGTGATATAGAACACTGGTAGGGATTCTATTCTCACACATGGGAGTTGTAAATGTTTTTGTGTCTGTTCCTATGCCTGTGTAGAGAGCAGTGCATGTTTGGCTAGTCACAATCACTGCAATTCATTTGCTCTACTTTGGCAGTCCTGCTGATGTCACTCACTGTGAAATAAACCTTTGGGGAACGACTACTCCAGTAATCTCTGTGGCATGTTCTAAAATTGCATAGTGATGTAGTGTAATAACTAGTTAAGTAGGGATTCTAATCCCAGGTGTGTGCACATGTGTCTTAATGTGTTGATGTTTGTCGTTCATGTTCTGTGTGGAGGTGGTTGTGGGTATGTAACAACTGGACCCAATGTTGAGTGTGTTTTCAAACTCTCTTATATGGTGCCCCTAGCATAAATTGCAATATCCACCATGCAGGGATAACAGATGTAATATCAGTACATAGTCAGTCATGGGTTCAATACCCTGGACTGGCAGGTGTGTGACACAAACATGCTTACCTTTTACTCTCCCAACCCACCCTGACTTATCTTTGCCTTTGTCTGCCTCACTCACTCCCTCTCTGGTGGATGTGGAGACTTATACCTGCTTTGCTTAGGCAGTGGCATGTGTATTGTCAGTGATGCTCATGATCAGCTGATGGCCTCTGCATGGTTTACAGCCCTCCTCTAACTGATTGCATGTGGAACAGTTGTGATAACATTCCCATAGCCAATTGCATGGAAACAAACTCCAATATCTAGGAACATCATGTTGGTGTTGGGCCTTTTCATTCACTGTGAGTAGGAACTAGATCTGTTGTTTGACAAATAGCATCACAGATGGATTGGGGACTTACCTCTGACAACATACACTGTGGAAACAGGTCAACACACAGGAGGGGGATGTGCCTCTCCTGACTACAGACTGTAAGTGCTGCTATACTGCAGATGGGTTACTATTGGTTTAACAGGATGTGTGTGGATATGGCTGTCCTACATGTTTTAATACTTGTCATGTCAGTGCTATGTTTATGAGGAATCCCCATCTTTAGGGTCATCTGCAACTGGGCAGTGTGTGGTGCCTTGTTTTCCTTGTGTTACCCATAGAGCACCTATTTCTCAACTGCAGAAGGTAGTGTGAGGATTGCAGTCTGTAGATAGTGACAGCCGGGAGAGTTACTGGCGTCATATCCCTCATAGAACATATGTTGCATCACACCCTGTTACAACAGGAGATGTATGAGGCCATCACAGCGACATGTCAATATTGGGCCTGTGTTTGTGCCTCCAGCCACAACCCTGTCAACCTTTGTACATATATCATGCAGTAAGGGGTGCATATATTCTGTACACCATATTCATTGACAGCATATCTGATAACAAGCCAGTGAGATATCAGACTGCTACACATGTTATGTATAGTAGGGGGTGTATTTGAGCACATAGCTTGGCCATTCTGTGGTTGTGTGTACAGTACTGAGGTATGTATAAGTATGGTAATTGTCGGCAGTGTGTGTATAGTTCATATGTACCTTGGCCTGTGTAGAGACTGTGGTAGATGTCATTGTTCTTGGTGCTGTTCTATCTGATGTTACACGCTGCTCCACTGTATGTCACTCTATCAGCTTACATGTTTGTAGGGGTGAACACACACATGTCCCACATCACAGACAGCCATCGGACCACACTGTGTAGCATCCCAGTATATGTAGGGTTGTTGTGTGAGTGGCTCATATGAGGATGGTGTACATGAGATAGTCCATATACTGTAATAGTACACTAGATTACCATATGTGGCTGTGGCTTTGTTCACACTGTTTGTGGTTATGCACATTCACACAGGTGTCTGTTACTCTGTGATGCAACATGCCTGTAGATCCTGCTATCTATATAGGTACATGTGTATTCCCACCTAGGAGATGTAGCCCAGTGTTGAGTCACTCTACCTGTAGCCTGCACTGTGCTTTGTTACATGCCTAGCAGCTTACTGTACTTATCCAGTGAGATGTCATGTCCAGATACTTGCCAGATGTACTGCTGCCTGGCCACCATAACAGTCATGTATGTCAGACAAAGGAGTGGGATGCTGTTCAGATGTATGTCAGCAACTAGTGGATAGTATATGGCCATGGCACCTCTGTACCAGTGGTTATTATGTGTCAGGACAGACAGGGGTGTATGAATGCATAACCTATGGGGGCAAATGTACACCAGTATGTACATGTTATACCCATCTACATGGCTGTTAACATCCACATTGACAGGTCTGGACCATATGTCTTCATGAAGGGGTTCTGTGTATACCCCTGGATTGACCTGAGTGTGTCAGACTGTCCAGATATATTGGCCTTATCACAGCTGTAGTCCACAGGGGTGTTACTGTGCTAGCAGTGCTACTGTACTATACTGACCTTAGGATGTCTGTAAGTAACCACTGGTGCACATATTAACAGCAGATGTGGCCTCCCACACACAAAATTTCTGTGAAGACAATCCCTATTACAGTAGCAATAGTCTACACATATACCTGCACTACATACGTGACATTCCCTTGCACTGAGAGGTTTGGACTTTTGGGGCTGAGGTAGGGCTCCCCTCCATGTGCAGGACATATGATGAACATATATGTATAAATAAGTATACATATATCCATATAGATATGTACACATATACATAGCTTGCTTACAGTTTTACACATATGTGCCTGTGTTCCAGCCTCTGTCCTCCACCTACATACCAGGCTTTGCACATATGACATGCTGTCAGGAGTTGTTATGTAGTGGGCTGTGTGTATGTCATGCTGTCATTCCTGCCATCACTCCACTGCTGTCGTGTCCCCCACACATACTGTGGGGTTGGGGCCACATATGTGTGGGTTTCACCTACACAATACATGTGTGCCCTAATGCACTCCAGACGCCAGTGTATGTAACAGTGGTATATGGCCCAGTATTAGTGAGTGTAGGGGGGTGCACCATGACTAACCTAGGCTGTTACAACATGTGTGTGTATCTGGGATAAGCTGCCTTAAGATATCTGGATGTACTTTACCATACAATCTAACTTGGGTAAATGCAGGCCTACTGCCTCCTGCCATACGGGATGTTCTGTTTGTTAGTGTGACTGTGATGGTGTCAGGTATGCCTTGTTATGTCACAGATGCATCCCATTGTGTCATCTGGGGTCTGTACCCCCTAGGGATTTTGTAAGGAATGTAGATAGAGGCTGCTGACCTATACATCTGCATTATCTACTGTTGATTGTCTGGTATTCTGTGGCCCAGTCTGTCATTACTAATGTACTACTTGAAGGCCTCGGCCTGGACAGCAACATATGTCGACCTTGCCAGACTACTGTCATAGTATAACTGTTTCACAGTTGCATTACACTGTTCATATGGATGTCAGTGTCTAAACAGCTAAATGACATAGCATATACAACTGTCATTGTACACAAATAAAACTTTCACATTCATTTATGCACACCTGTGTGTGGTGTTATACCCTTTGATATCTCTGTGGGTATATGTTGCAGGCTATGAATGTCATTTGTATGGGTGGCTCATACAGTTTCCAGTTGGTAAGGTGGTGACTATAGGAATACTGGCTGCTCCATATTGTGTGCATGTACTACATATGTATATTACTGTACAAATCTGTGTGTGTGTGTGTGTGTCTATGTGTAGTTACATATATATATATATATATATATATATATATATATATATATATATATATATATATATATATACCTGTATCTGCATATATGTGTCTGTGTATGTGTATCCTAGGGATGGCCAAGTCATGTCTGGTCCTGGTTATGGGATCTGCACCACTTGGTACTGTATTACAGGGAGGTCGTGCTTGGCTGGGGTGTATACCTATTTGTACCAGATGTATATTGTGTTGGGCCTCTCAACCCCATTAACGTAGCATGAGGACATATATGTTTTGTTAACTCCCCATTATCTATAGATAAAACCTGCCATATATATATTTAGACATGTAGATGTGGACATTTTTATCTATAGATGTAGGCATTTGCATGCTTATATGTTCATACATATTTATATTGTTTTATATATATATATATATATATATATATATATATATATATATATATATATATATATATATATATGTCAATATATTGTAACCGTTTAGACATTAATATACTTACTCACACCATACATCTACATGTTGGAATACATTCTCTGTACTGTTGAATGATTGGGCTGGATGATATGTTTGTGAATACATCAAGGATATGTATATCTGAAATGGGTTATTGGTAAATCACTTTGGCTATGGTGTGTAGGGTCTTGGGTTTGATCCTAGCAGAGGCTACTTATTTTTTTGCTAGGCAGAATAAAGGCCTTTGGATACAGTGTGATTAAGGTACATTTGAGCAGTTGTAAGTGGGTTTGCACAGGGGTAAGCACTGTCTACACAGGTTAAGCAATTTAGAAGCTTACTGGGTGTAAGACACTGTAACCGGAAATTAGGAGTGCTTACCTCTGCGCAAACCCACGCACATGGCCTTAAACTGGCTTACTAGTGCTGACATATGCTTACTACTGATTCTTGCTGCTTAAGCTAACTACTGCTTTATGCATAATGATACTGACACCTCACATGTGCATTTCCTGCAGTACTCCAATTCATATATGTGTATATATATATATATATATATATATATATATATATATATGTGTGTGTGTGTGTGTGTGTGTGTGTGTGTGTGTGTGTGTGTGTGTGTGTGTGTGTGTTCTTTTGTGGGAACAGTACTCCAGTTCATATATATGTTATTCCATGGGTTATGCAACATACATATTACTCATAACATGCTTTGCCATGGTAAATGGTATGTCTCAGTTACCTTCCTGCCCCCCCCTCCTTTCTTGCTTACATTCATGGGGTGGTTCCATTAGAACGGGTCCATCCAACCCCAGCATCCCTCGGCCCATAATGTCTTACCCATCATTCCCTCCACCCCCTTTCTCCTCCACATCAATCATCCTTCCTACAGGTTCCAGCCGAATCTCACCACACCACTACACATTGCCCACTCTCCACTTCTCGGGACCCATCATGTAAGTTGCCTCACATTCAGTCCATGAACATACGTATCCTTCTTTGCTTACCTGTGAGGCATAGAATGTTACTCAGAGGATTCTTTTTAGCAGAAATTTTGGGGCCGCCCCTCTATTGACGAACATGCATTTGTTTAATATTAGACTTTGCAGGTTGACACTGTTTCTCCCACTGGTAGTATCCCACCAGTAGTCTGGGTAGCAGTTCTGTGCAATGCTTAGCAGTGCTTAATATTCAATTTGCATGATATTTGCCTTTTGGCATTGATGTCTTCTTCATTACATGTTATATATGTGTCTTGTATCCTTGATTCATGTGAACGTACGCTGTATGGGGTCCTGGGAACTTCAACACTTTATTGCAATAACAACTCACATCTGGCCTTACTGCAGTACTCCAATTCACATATTTTTGTTCTGTGGCAGATTATACAACATCACACTGTACATAGGTTCATTTCACATATTCAGTTTGATTTTCCTATGGTGAGGATTTGTTTGTTGACACCTCACTCTTATGCATTGCTATGATGGCTTAGTGGTTAACTACTGTGACTGTAGTATAGAGGGTCCTGGGTTCGAGCGTTGCACAGGCTGTTTATTTTGTTGCTGGGCAGTACATGCGCTGTTGGGTACAGAGTGATTAAGGCACTTTAAAGCAGTTGTAAGCAGGTTTGCATTGGTTTGCGCAGAGGTAAGCTCTGCTAACCTCTGGTTACAGTTTCTTACACTAAGTTAGCTTCTACATTGCTTAATCTGTGTAGGCAATGCTTACCCCCACACAAACACACTTAAACATGCTTACTAGTGCTTATATATGCTTATTAATGAATATTTGTGCTTAAACCTGGTTACTAGTGCCTTATTCATTATGACACTGACACTTCACATGTGCATTTAATGCAATACTCCAGTTCACATTTAAATGTTATTATGTAGGTTATACAACGAAAAGATGTAAAGATATGTTCATATACAGATTTCACATGGAAAATTATATGTGCTGCACTGGGACTCAAACGAGGAATGCTTGTTTGTTAGGTGGATGCTCTAACCACTACACTATCGCTGTGCTGCTTCATTTGCATATATATTCCTTGTTATCCTCTTCAGCCTTTTCAGCTGCTTTACCCGTAGCTAAGCGTTGGGCAAACTGGCCCATCTATGGTTAGCTGTACTCGGGGTTTTAAAAAAAATTACTACAATGGTTTCTTCATTTTATTTAAGTGTACTGTTGCTGTTGAACACATGGGGACTGTTGGTGGGGATATGCAGACACTTATGAGTGGTCTCACTCTTTATTTACACATTCTTCTGTTCTACTTTGCAGTGGCATGTTTATTCTGAGAGCTCTGCTCTCAGACATGCCCCCTGCATTCGTCCATGCTCCGTGTAGCATTAGGAGTTCAGGCAGCGTGCCTTTATTAATATGCATGGCGTGCTGCCGTCCTCCTCTTAAACTGCTGCTTCCATGCAGGACTAGATTAGTCCTGCTCAGAAGATTAGTAAATCAGGGGGTATATCTTTTCTAATTTTCTACATTCTATTTCTAGCTTTACTTAAGTTCCTTATACTTACTTTAAGATCTAGCCATCACTTTGTTCAAGAATTATAAAATGGTCACATTGATTGATGATCTTGGAAAGCCTGATTTATTTCTTCCTTTAATCCACATTCTATTATTCCCTTTGCAGTATATCTTTTTATTCATTTATCTTCTTTTTTAACTTTATCATTGTCTAGAGGTTCTACCCAAATCCATATGTGATCTGAAAAAAATTAAAAATAACACTATGTTCACAGCTTTTAAAACCTCAGATAATTTAAATTAATCAATTCTTGTTTATAAAATACCTTCTTAATGTCCACTGACTATCTTTCTAAATATGTAAATGTCCTCATTTCATAATGTCCTAAACCTTTTTAACATTGTTTCCTACCTTCTTTTTTTAAATTTTTAAGGCTACAATTGAAATTGCCAATAATAATAGTAATAACAATAATAATAATAATAATAATAACAATAAACAAATTGACAGCTGCATATGGCAAAATTTGTTCAGAAAACTTTTCCCTTTCTTTAAGATCAGTATATGCATATAGACCAATCAGTCAATATGCATCACATCCTCTCCTGACATCAATTACAGTAAAACCTTAACACATTCTCTTAAAAAAAAAAATCATCTTTCAACACTCAAATTCCATACCACATGCTCCCATAGTTGTTTAACTGTAATCTATCAGTATCTGAAATTAACTTAGAATTCTGTAAACAATGCATATCTGTTTTCTGTGTGTTATGCCAGTCTGTTACTGCTAGTCTCCTCACCTTATTAACTTAACAATTAACATTCACATATATTAGCTTTATATTATCTTTTTCCTCCTCTTTTTTACCCTTTGGAGGCAAATTTTAATTTCCTTTTTCTCACTTTCAATCTTTCTTCAATAGTCCCTTTCCTTTTTTTTCTTGCAGTCTTTATTTCCTTCCTCCCCAGATTCTGATTTTACTCTATCAAAAATTTCATCCATTTCATCTTCTGTGTATCCGCACATTCTTTCAACACTTTCTTCTTCAACAGCAACATTTTCTTGAACACGTTTTGTTACATCTAAAGTATCACATTCATTATTATTTTCTACTTGCTCATTATTTTCTGGAATATCCTGAATTACATCCTCCTGAATTGCATCCTTTACCAATATATATATATATATATATATATATATATATATATATATATATATATATATGGGTCTACTACTAATGCCCGAAACGACGATTCCCCGACGGAAAACTCACCGACGCCAGATGACCGACAGGTAAGTGTACCGACAGGGTGATTTGCCGACAGCGGAAAGACTGACAAGGGAATGTGCGATCGCGACGCGGTAAGTGTGCGATGGTGACGGAGTTAGGAGCGGTCAGGTAAGTGCTCGAGATTGTGGGATGTCGGGTTAGGCTGTGGGAAAGGTGAGTGTGTGTTCGTGTCGGAGGTATGGTTCGGGTAAGGTAAGTGTGTGCTAGTGAGGGACTGTAGTTTAGGGACGGGTTAAGTGAGTTAGGGTTAGGGTGCAGGTAGGTGATGTGTGCGTTAGTGTCAGAGCTTGGGATAGGGGTGGGTTAAGTGAGTTAGGGTTAGGGTGCAGGTAGGTGAAGTGTGCGTTAGTGTCGGAGCTTGGGCTAGGGGTGGGTTAAGTGAGTTAGGGTTAGGGTGCAGGTAGGTGAAGTGTGCGATAGTGTCGGACCTTAGGGTTAGGGTTTGGGTCAGGGCTAGTGTGTATGCTACGTAGTGTCGCGTGTTGTTTACGTTCCGTGTGTCGGTGTAATGGTGTTCGGTGTAATGGTGTTCGGTGTTTTGCGTTGTCGGGTTTGTGTGATGTCGGTCATCTGGCGTCGGGGAGTTTTCCGTCGGGGAATCGTTGTGTCGGTAATTAGTAGTAGACCCACATATATATATATATATATATATATATATATATATATATTTTTTTTTTTTATTTTTTATTTGCATTTCTTCCCTTTTTTGCATTCAAACCAAAAATGCCCTTTAGTTTACAAAATATACACTACTGAAATCATTATGTGCCCTTTTTGTACACACTGATTACATGTAATCTTTTTGCAGTCTGCAATTAAATGGCCACTACCCTCACACGGGGTTGGGGATTGGCATAATAGTCAAAAGTTTTTATCTCACAGACACAAAGTACAGGGTTTGATTCTCACCTTTGAGGAAGTTGGCTGTGCTTAACATAGCCCACAAGGACAACTGGGCTAGTCCTTACGTATAACCTCTAACTAGGATAGAAACAAAAACAAGTTTTAAGTTGACCAACATACTTTAATATACCTTTGGTTCCAGAAATGAAAATAACACTTGGCAAATGTTGCAGAGATTCCTCCACTAATTTTAATTGTCCATAAACTTCCAAACCCATCAACCATCTCTAGCATCTTTTGTTTTCTTAATATCATCCACTTTATCACAACGTTTTGTAAACAATTTATAATTGTGGAATTTAATAAAGGCTACATGTTTTTTTTTTAACATGTAGGCATTGTGCCATACTGCTTACATGGAAGTAAGCAGGTTTGCTATCCAGTAAGCACTGCTGGGTGGCGCGCATGCACGCGGCAACACAGGAAGTTCCATGGCATGCAAATCATCTCATAAGCAGGTCAACTGCACGCAAATGAGGCAGGTAAAGTGATCCAGCAAGCAAATAGGCAGCCCTGCAGACCCCATGTCAGTGTCCGTAGTGCACATGGAAAAATTCCATGTACAGGAATGTAGACAGACAAAAGGGGCTATAAAAATGAGATGTTCACAGAGTGGCTTATAGAGAGAGAGGAACTGGCACAACACCATCAGACACCCCCGAGTTATTGGGAGCCCAATGCCTCTTACAACAGGGGAGGGGGAGAAGGGGGCAGAGAGTTGGAACAGTCTGGAGGGGGAGAGATAATCGCAGTTACAGGATTTGGAACTGAACAAGTATACCATTATAGACAATGCACAAATAGATTTTAAGGTGTACAATTATAGTGTATTAAACATTGGTGTTAACTGGGCAAATTTAATTGAAAAGGGATTTACCTTTGTACCCACCACAAGTATAAAAATTGAAGAAGCCCTGATTCAGCTAAAGTTATACACTACAAAAATTAACTTTAGGTTGTACTTCAACGCCAACAGACATGTTGAGCTTAATTCCCTTTCTGTCAACCCTATTAAGAGACCAAGTAATTTTAACCCCCCCTTTCATCCTACAGTTTTACTCGTTGAAAAGTTGTGTGACTTTAACTTTAGAAATTATTTAAAAACAACTAAGCATGCAAGAGGTCAACACAATTTGAGTGATATGGAAGCAACACTTTTGCAAGAAATAATGAACAACAAAAGTGTGCATGTTATGAAGCCAGACAAGGGAGGTGGGGTGGTGCTAATGGACAGGAATGGTTATGTGAACAAAATGTTCAGCATGTTGTACTCAGACACTTACGAGGAAGCTTCCATCAATGAAATAAATATAGCCTATCGTAAAATAGATCTTATTCTTGAGAACATGCTTTTGAATAGTCAAATATCTATGGAAGTACACAATTTCCTTAACATATGTAACCCCAAGATCACCACGATATTCGGGATCCCAAAGGTTAATAAAAATGTCATAGATCCCCATTGCGTCCTATAGTTGATGCTAAGGCATCAAAAGCTTTGTGTATGGCAAAATAAATTGATTTTTATACAAAATCTGTGTGAAAAACAAACCCCGTCCTGTTACGAGACTGGGGATTTCCTCAGCAGAGTAACCAGTGATTTGTTTAGGGATGAGATTATATTTGTTACTATTGATGTGCAGGATCTCTGTTATTCCACATAGAATAGGTACAGACTGGTTTTATGACTACCTAAGGCACAACATTACACTTGGCCAAAGAAAGCTGGATACACTCAGGGACTCATTGAAGTAGTCTTAGAAAACAACTTCTTAACATTTGAGGGACAGTACTTTCGGCAGAAGACAGGAGTAGCAATGGGGGCAGCTTGTGCCTCCATGTTTGAAAACATGGTCCTTTCCTATTGGGAATGGTACTATATGCTTAACTCAGAATTCAAAGACATTTGGACATTCTATGGATGTTTTTTAGATGCTATGTTTTTTTTCTGGATTGACACTGTAGACAGATTGGATATGTTTTTTGATTATTTGCATACTACCACAGATTTCTTGAAATTCACCATAGATGTTCAGGGGGACACTGTGCATTTTTTTGGATATAACACTTATCAAAAATTATGTGAAGAGAGGATTTGATTCAACTATATACAGGAAACCTAGTTATTCCAACTGTCTGTTACACTTTGAGATTATGCATCCACTACACCAAAAAAAAAAAGTCGATTGTAAAGGGGCAATGCGTTAGAATGCAAGAATGGTGTCAGGAGATGATGACTTCCAGGTGGAATTAGAAACACTTAAAGGTATGTTTGCATGGAGGGGATACAGAGAATTGTTTTTGAAAACAATCTTTGATGAATTCTGTAGGAAGAGGTCCTCATGGCAGTTTATTCCACTATTAGGAAGGTCTAATGCTACACTCTCCACCCCTAGTGATAGAATGGGCGATGCAGTAGAAAGACCAAGTGGCAAACAGTAAAACAATGGAATGGTGTTGACTTATACTAATGCATTTGATGACTTGAGGGAGATTTTAGAAAGAAATTGGACTATCTTTGAAGTCAACCCAGACCACCTTAGTGCAGTGGGAAAAAGACCAGTAGTGATATACAAAAAGCTCTCAGTTTTAAATTGATACTGGAAAGAATGGGAAGACATGAAAATAAGGGAAGAATGGTCAAATGCGGAAACGGTAATCAATGCAAGTATGTTCATAGGTTCATAGGTTCATAGGTAGGTACTAGGCTATTGGCCCTAGGGCCTATATAAGCCTAGCCAAATGGTACCCTGGCTTTTGCCACCCAAGAAAATTATTTTCCTGTGCCACTGTCAAGCAGAGCCACAGAAGTGATCCCCAGGGTAAATTTCCTATCTCCCATCCAATCATCAAGATTTTTCTTGAAGAGTGCTAATGAGCTTTGTTTGATATAGATAGCTAGTTTGTTCCAGAATATGGGAAGTCTCTGGGACAGGAATCTATCCCTCCAGCATGTTCTGTTTATTGTGGTGACAAGGTTTAGGTCCCTAGAGCATTTAGCTCGGAGGGATTGGGATTTCTTTAAGTGGAGCATATCCATCAGCTCTGGGTTTGACATAGCATTGTATGTTAGGCAGAGATCACCTCTGAGTAGGCGATATGCGACAGAGTAAAGCTGGAGTTTTTTGAGACGGTCTGTGTAAGGCATCTGTTTGAGGCCAGTAATCCTATTTGTGAGGTATTTCTGTGGCCTTTCCAGTTGTTGTAGATGTCTTGTGAGGTACATACCAAAAGAGGCGTTGTACTCTATAATGGGTCTAACGAGTGATGAGTAGAGGGGAACAATGACCTCTTTTTACCTGGATGAGAAACCTTTTGTGATGAGGTGTGCCACGCAGAAGGATTTCCTGACTACTGTGGCAATGTGATTATCAAAGGAGAGACTACTGTCCACCTGTGTCCCAAGGTATCTTATCACACTTTTGGTGTTAAGTAGACTACCACCTATGTGGTAGTTCATGGGTACAGAGCTTTTACCAATAGGGATGACAATGCACTTTTTGGCATTGAGCTTGAGGCCATGGCTTTGACACCAGGCATCTGTCTCAGTGAGGCCATTTTGTAGCATGTCCACATTGTTAGGAGTTTTGATTATGGCTCCTAGATTGCAGTCATCTGCCAACTTTGTTAGCCAAAAACCTTCTGTGTTAGCCTGTACATCAGAGAAGTAGATGCTAAACAGGAGAGGACCTATGACTGAACCCTGTGGTACTCCACCTGTCGCTGGTCTGAAGTTGGATTTAGAGACTGCTACTTTCACAATGTGGGTTCTGTCAGTGAGACAGTTGGCAGCCCATCCTGTGACATAGGGATTTATACCTAGTTTAGTGAGTTTATCTATAATTCCAGAGTGGGGGTTGGTGTCGAAAGCCTTGGCGAGATTTAGATAGGCAGTGTGAACCACCTTACCCTCATCTACGACTTTGGTGACCGCTTCAAAGAAGTCTATCAGGTTTAAGAGACATGGAAGTTATGGAAGGTTCTTCCTTTAATATACATGGCTTTGGGTAGATAAAACCTAGTGGGAGGTTTACATATTCCACTAAGGGCATTGTTTATCTAGGGTTATGGACACTTTGCACAGCATTTTAGGTAGGGAAAATGAAATGTAAATACAGGCAAAGGATGTATCAGCACATATATGACATCAAGAAGAAAGATGAAAACAACACCCTACATAGGCAGATCAAATCCAACCCTATGCACCAGTTCAAGTTTTGCATTATTGAGCAAGTTAACTTAGGTGAGCTGAGGGTCCAAGTGGTGACGTCTTAAAATTTTTAGAACTTAAATGGCAACTTAAGACCAGTGCCACCCAGCCACCAGCTTTAAATGAAAATGTTTCAATTTCCAGCATACTAAAACTCAAAGGTGGATATTATTTTGGGTAATTATGCATTGATGCCATAGGGTACGCATTTGATATGTGCTACATAGGTATGGAAAAAAATTTAGTTAAGAGTATTATATAAAAAACTGAAAAAATATTTTTAATCTCAGCTGCAGTAATCTTTCAAGTGCACTGCGTAATGTTGTAAATTATTTCTTTGTAACTGTTACATGTTTTTACTAGCAGGTTTTACAACATAGTAGCTGTTTATGCTGGCACTCTGAGGAAATTTTACTAATTTGAATATTATGTAATCAATTAATTTAGTATGATGCATTAAAAGGCTTCTTGACTTATGGGTAATTGTTCTGATGAAGTCCAGTTACCAGAGGATGAAAGTGCTTAACCTCTGTTGTTATTTTATATGTTTTTTTAAGTAATACATTTATATTTTGAGCAGCATTTAACTCTGAAGTCTTTTCCCACCAGTGTGACTATAAAAATCTAGATATATGGACAGAAATGGCATAACACACACAAATATGAATGAAGATATCCTCTGTGTGTCTCAAAAGTTACAGACAATATGTTAAAATATTTTTTTTAATAATCTGGACATGTTTGTTTGCAGTGTCACAGTGAGCAAACATGCCTTAAAAATAATTTTAAAAAAAGTGGAAATAAAAATATTAATATTATGAGACAGAAATGTATTACAGGACCCTGCGTGGAGTATCTACAGTGGTGCATTGGTGCTGTTGCTAATGTGGTAGGGCTTGGAAGCATGTAGTTTCCAGGTGGTGAACATGGATGATTTACTGAATAGCATAATGGGGTATTCATGCCCGCATATCCCCTCCTTGAAGGAAGAGAAGCATGTTGGTGCCCACAGAGAAGTTAGTTGAAATCAGGAGAGGGTGTATCCAATAACTACTAAGCAGATTTTAGCTTATCTGCACTTGCTTGTGCTGCCCACCTCTGTGCTGAGTGTGGAAGTCTGCAGGAGTGTGTCCACTGACTGCTAAGCTTTGTTTACCTATGGGGCATGTTTGTGTGGTGCTCCGCATTGCTGAAAGTATCTAAAAGCCAATGATATATTAATTAGTTTTGACCCTTGTTTAACTTAAACTAGAGCCATTAAATAATGTTAATGATATACTAGAAGGTGCAATGCATCATAGGTAGCCAATCACACAGGCAGCACCTACAGTAGAGTACTATAAAGTATGCATACACCCTACAATCTGATTTTCCCCCATACTCTGCACTATTGGAGTAGACTTGGGAAGTTTAACTGAGATAATGCTAGGGACTGCTGCAGGTCTGCTACATCTGTATGTGCTAGATGCTGTGGTCAGTGCTGCTGCTGCTGCTGACAATAGGCCTTGACAGAGAAGGAGAGGAATGTTCAGGTCCAGAGTAATATTCCAAGAGCTACATGAGCTAGAGATTGTAGAGTTCTACAAGGTGGACAGGGACATACAGCAAGAACTCACTGAGATCTGCCACCCTCAACTCAGACCCGGAGCCAACAGAGGGGAACCCATCCCAGTGGAAACAAAGGTATGTGTAGTCCTTAGGATAATAGCCACAAGTACCTTTCAAAGACCAACTGGGGACATGATGGGGGTCTCACAGGCATCAGCATCCAGGGTACTCCACCAGTTCCTGGATACCATCTTACCACATGCGAGTGAGCACATTAATTTTCCTCTCACACCTGAGGTAAGGGCCATCAATATGCAACACTTCTACTGTGTAGCACACTACCGTGAGGTACTGGGTGCCATAGACTACACTCATGTGCACATTAAGGCACCACCCAGTCAGGAGGTTAGAATCTATATCAATTGCAAGGGGCACCACTCCATCAACTGTCAGGTCATGTGCAATGCCCAGGGCATTATCATGAATGTGTGTGCTGGCAGCCCTGGCAGTTATCATATCTCCATATCTGGCACGCATCACAGCTGTACCAGATGTTTGCTAGGGGGGACATCCCATATGGCCATTTACTGGGGGATGCTGGCTATGCACTGGAATCATGGATGATGACATCCATTAGAAATGCACACACACCCACAGAAGAATGCCAAAATGAGGCACATGCACAAACTAAGAACATCATAGACCATGTGCTTGGGATGCTGAAGTCACTCTTCCGATGCCCTGATATATCTGGTGGAGCCCTACAGTAGTCTCCAGCCACATGTGCTCATATGTTCATCGTATGTGCCATGCTACACAATATGATCCTGTGGAAACAGTTGCAGCAGGATCAGCAAAGGAAAGGGACACACAGCCCCTCACCAATGCCTAGGTCACCACAGCCACACTCGCAGAAGGACTCAGAAGAGGAGCCCTCTTACGATGTCCTTGTAGGCAGGCATAGGCATGGCCAGTATGTCCTAGCATTGGCTAAGAGACAATGTATAGCACATTCACTGACAACCTAGGGCCCTAGGGATTGACACCTTACTCTTATTCACATACATATATTAAAATAGCTGATGCCAGGCAACTCACACAACCTGTACCTATCCTTGCATTGGCCATTTACTGCTTGCATCACACACAGTCAACCCTGAACTACAGGTCTGTCAACTGCTGAATTCTAAAGGTAAGTCTCTAAGCTACACACTAATTGTAAGGATTACTAAAATATAACATTGCATGTATGGATCTGCTGCTGTTATGCAAGGAAATATAGTGAGCTATTTGAACAGATGTAACATCCACATGGGACTACAGATACCCAGTCCAATATTATGTGTTCCTTAATATTCACTAGGCCTCATGGTTGGAGTATTCATGACATCGGGCAAGGGAGAATTTAAATAGTGGCCACACATGATATGTGGACAACTGCCTACCCAAGCTGATCATGTGCTGTTGTTCCCTCACCCCCAATACAGCAGTGTACCCATATAACTGCTTTAACAGAAAATCAGTTATGGTATATCAGTGGACCAGGCAATCACAGGACTGTAGCACAGACATTGCTCACACATTATATGTCTCTCTTCACACAGGATAACAATGTACATATTTATGCTGTTGATTGTTTGATGAATGACTCCTCTCTGTCTGGTGACCTGTGTGGTTCATTGGACTAGAGAAGCTTACATGGGTGATGGTGTTGATGGTTCTAATCTAGAATTACTCACATCTTTGCATGTGAGGTAGCACTACATTAGTATTTTCATAGACGGTCATACCTCTGAACCTCTTAGTGCAAGAAATCTGGACAAAGCCAGAAAGATTAAGGGGACAAAGGCCCAAACATAGGTATAGATTTTAAATAATGCTCCCATGAACCTATAAAGTTGCTGGAAGTGAATGTGTTGCATTATTACAGATTTTCTGAAGGATATAAAGTCTGAAACACAAATGTTTGTCTGTAGTTAGTATAACATAGTGATGTCAATATTCAATAATTCACCAGAAGACCACAAATGTATGAGGAGCAAACCAAACATATGAGGCAAAACTCTGTACATTCTATGAAAATCAGGACAGTTGATAGGTATGCAGACTGTCAGTTTATTGGTTTTCTAACATTACCGACCTCAGTCACATATTAAGTAGAGCACACAGCTGGGAAATGGCATGGATATTGTGAGTGAAGTGCAGTACTGCAGAAACAGGGATGGATGTTAATGTCTGTAACATACAAAATCCCGAACTGGAGTACAGGTATGTGTGGCCTGGAGTCACTTTATAAGTACTGACAGTCCCACTGGACATGCCCAGACACTGAGTTAAATTGAGTGCAATTCTATTGCCCTTCATCAAAATGACCTGTTATGTATAAATGTCTGTACATATAAACATAAAAGTATATATCAGTCTGTCACTATCTCTCTCTCATAAGCATAGTATATCTATCACTATGTAGTGTCAAATAGATATATACCAAGATATATAGCTATATATATTAAAATGATACAGACTTTCCCTGTATATATCTACATAACACATATACATAGTATACACACAGCTACATTTATATATACATCCCTGTTATATACAGAAATATGTGAGTGGATGCCTGTATTGCCCGACATACCATAATAATGGTGAGTTAATCTGCACTATCACACATCCATGCTGTTGCTCAAGGGATTCAAACTAAACCACTTACATACAGACCCCTGTGTCTGCTGGATGTCACCACATAGACAGACACAGGTGTGCAGGTGGTGTAATGTAAAATGTTGTCAATACACATATGGACAGGGAACATTTTCCCTGCCCACAGGTTCATCTATGTAACTGCAACCAGTCACAGATGGCCATACTGGTAACTCTACACACATAGCTAGGATAAAAACAGTTATCTCACTGCTAGTATACTAGATGCAGATAACAGTATGAAGCAATATCACTTTGCAGGCCACAGATGCTGTTAAACACAAACCTAGTTTGTGTAATGCACAAGTAGTTTGCCTGCAATCACATATATAACAGACTTAATCTGTGCCACTTGCAATAAGTACTGTAATCTCTAGTGTATAAGACTAGATAGGTAGGGGTTGTAATATCACTCCAGCCCACTTGGTGTGTGTGTGTGTGTGTGTGTGTGTGTGTGTGTGTGTGTGTGTGTGTGTGTGTGTGTGTGTGTGTGTGTGTATTCCCCTGCAAAACAACAGGCATGCCCTCATGGGCTTTCAACCTGCAATGGTTATGCACTTTGTGGGCCTGTAACTTGTTGCTGGCTTCCAAACTGCCCTGATGATGTCAATCACCTTAAGACTACCAGCTGAAAGTGTAGTATCAGGCATAAGCTATAGCACATGGGATTAGTACTGCGATCTATAGTGTATAAGATTAGGTTTGTAGGGGTTCTAATCTAACTAACCCACTTTGTGTGTGTATGTGTTTGTGCATATATATTCCTTTTCAAAACAATAGACATGCTCTCATGGGCTATCCACCTGAAATATTTATGCACTTTTTGGGCCTAGAACCTGCTGCTGGCTTCCAAACTGCCCTGAACTACAAGACCTGATGATGTTAGCCACCTTAAAAATACAAGTTGACAGTGTAGTATTAGGTATAAGCCATGGCACATGCGGTAAGTACTGTGATCCATAGTGTGTAAGATAGATAGGTAGGGGTTCTAGTCTTACTCCAGCCCACTTGGTGCATGTGTATATATCCGTATGGCGTAACCTAGACAAAGTTGGGGTTTTGCAGTATTTTATTTGTAGCGGATGATGTGTCTGCCCCAAAGGACTGAAAACAACAATGTCTGCTAATGTCATCAAGCATAATGTGTCCTAAACTGACAGTGCTAGCAGACATGAGGTGTGTTGCATGCAACACGTACTGTGATCTGTAGTATGTATCATTACATAGGTAAGTGCTCACATCTACATACAGCCAACTTGCAATATGTGTGTGCCTTGTCATGTCCTGTACGCAGTTATTGGAAATAGTGCTAGTCTCAACATAGCCATGTTTATGTGTGAGCCTATTAGAGCATTGTACATCATTTTATGGAAGCATAGGATATTTGAACTGAACTAGAATAATGGCCATACACGCCTCATGATCATAGACATCATCATACCCATAGTTACAGGATCAGCACATATTAGCCAAGTCCAAGAAGGACACAGGCCCTGTGTTGAGATGATGGTCATCCAGCCAATCAGACACATGGCATGTGCTGAGGTGCACTGAGGTGATCTGTGTGCCATTAGACAGGGTTCCGTTCCAAGGGTGTGTTTCAATCTGCTAGACAAATCTCTCCCACAAGCATGTAGTACTAACTTCATATACTAGGTTAATGTCCTTACAGTGAGTTATCCATCTACTATGCTATATAGCCAATACAACATCATAGAACATAAGGTGCCCAAATGTACGTGGTGTACTCATGACAAATGCCAGCATACAGTATCTGTCAGTAACCACTACAACTGGCATGTTGAACCAACACTGCACTATACTAATATAGTCACCTGTGCATCAGGCACATAGCTTCATTTCCCTACATCGATGGCAAGAATGACAGGGATGTGGGATAGGTATCACTTGCACAAGGTGTTGTGCAGGGGTGCAGGAGGCCTGGGCTGGCCCAAACGGTAGACAGCATGTGTGCAAGTCAGTAGGGGAGCATGTAAAATGGACCCTGGAGAAGTGCGGTGTGTGTCTGTAGGTGACCTGCATTTTACAGTGGTGTGTGAGTGTGTGCATGTAAACAGTCAAGCTCAGTGCTAGCCATACACGTGTGTATGTTGGACTGCTTTGGACCGTACATGGTAGAGTAGGCAGTTCACCATCTCCATCCCCGAACATGGAAACTGGCACTGCCAGGAGTTGCAGTGGCATCTCCATGCCCAAAGTCAGAAGTGGTGCTAGCACTTGATGGTGACTGCTGTCTGCTGGGACCGTGTCCTCCTCAGGACCTCCCAGGACCATGAGCTCATGGCCTGCCATGTCATGGTGTGGACAGCACACTCCCTTCTGTAGCGCTGGATGTACTGCCACTATGGGAGTGTGAGTGTGCATGCCTGAGTGGACTTTCACAGATGGGGTTGCTGACCTATGTCCATGGGTCCAAAGCTCAACTCCAACCACATGTTCCAGCACAGAAAATATGCAATCCAAGACAGACACTGTCTCAGCCCACCATCTGTCCACTGCATCCATGAACCAATCCAGGGTGTCCTCAATGCAGTGGAGGCAGTCACAGATGTCAGACTGTGCTGCATCCATAACCATAAGCATATGTCTGGTGTTCCATTCAGAACATGCCTGTGCCTCCACGATGGCCCAAAACATGTACCGAGTGACCTGTGATATTACACCTGGAACAGGTGGTGGATGGACAGCAGGCCTCCTACAAGCACCTCTGTCAATCTGCTAGCATGGGACCTCACCAGCTGTCTGGCTATGACCAGTGACTACACTCACTGGGCCATAGTTGACACACTTTCCCATTCAATGTCCCCACCCTCTGCCTGTCCAATATCTGTGGCCTCCAGGGACAGGGTATGTGTGAACATACAGAGTGTGTGTGTGGTGACAATGGGGGCAGAAGAGGGATGTCTACCTCTGGGACAGACACAACCCTGGTACCCCCACCTGTGCATCACTATGGCCACCATCATCATCAGAGTCTGAAGAGACACTGACATCAGGTTGACTAGGGGACAGACACCAACCCCCACAGTCACCTACAATAAGAAAGAAACACATGCACTATTCTGTACAAAAAGCCAACAAGACTCATAACAATGAAGACCCACAACTGGATTAGCAGTCAAACAACTTTTGTCTCCAGTTTCGTCCACAAAACATTTCCTCAGAACAAAATACAAATTCAACTCAGGATCTTTATAACAATCACTTAAGTAAATCAAGTAAAACATGACCAGTAATATTTACCTTTTAATTAATCAGTATGACACTATACTTGAAAAAAAAAAACACATAAAAACCCAGTACAACTCTCTTAACAAATATGTGGAAATACACATTTCACTGCCTAAAGTAGTTATCTTTAATCTATTGTATTTTAAAAGGTATTTTAGATTCTTTGCCTCATTTAAACGAGGTGCCTTATCTGCTCTTAATTGTAACTGCCAAAGTGTATCTGTTTGTTGAACTACACTCCTGTGACTATCCCTTCTAGATACCTTAGGTACCTATTCCAGATTGGAATTTAAAAATCATCCTATACTGTTTACACACCGGTTGCTAATATCTCCAACTCCTACAGTCATGTGATGGTTTTATCATTTAACCCACAGTTTTATGATATTAAATACATTATTTATAAGAAATGGGTTATATTTGGGTCCCAAATGAACATTTGCGGAAAGTGGGATAAAGACCATTAATAATATATAAGAAAGAGAAATGTTTAATGAATTTAATAGCCTGACACACTGACTGCTACAGTATTGCAATGCTGAACACAGTAAGCTTACCTCCACACTCTTCAGCTGTGAAAACTGTGGCACCCACCTCCACAATGTATGGTGTGATGGATGCCTGGGAGCTGTTGTGTGTGCCTAGGTATACCAGGAATTTCTCAGTGGCCGAGAGTAGTTATTCCACTGCATGGCCTCCACCTGTGGCAGCATGATCCCTGGCTACATTAGCTGCCCTTCATCGTGCAGCATTTATCATGTCTGTTGCCCAGTGTTGAACCTGCTCATATGCCCTGGCCTGCTGGCCCATGCCATTCACATGACAGACAAGGTCTGCCATCAGTGCAGCCCACTGTTCCCTGCTTTGTCTCCCCCTGGATAGTAGGATGTGATGATGCTGCCTTAGTGCTTGCAATATAATTTCATTCTCCGTATCTGAGAAGGGTGCATGGCATCTATAGTACAAAATTCCTGAAAGACAACAAAATTGGGAACACATTACAGGATCACATATGTGGACATACACTATGTACAGATACAGCAAGGCCAAAATGGCTGGCACTAAGCACTACATGCTCCCACATGTCATATTCCACAGTGTGCAAACAAATTGTGTGGATACAAATGAGATAGTAGTAATAGTCAGATATTCATGTGTGTTCCATGATAGCTAATGCTGTATTATCATGGGTCTAGGACAAATGCTCGATGGTGCTTTTCAACGAAGGCTTAATGGCCAGGCATATTTATGCAAAAGTGCTTTTAACCGAAAAAGCACTTTTGCATGTGTATGCTTGCAGCCAGAGGGAGTCGTGGGGGAATGACTGTTCTGGAGATCGTACTACGGTGCGAGTAAGGGAATGTTTTCCTTTTCCCCACTGTAGTGCGTCCTCGGAGTGAGAATATAAAAGTAGGGGGGTGGGAGGCACAAGGGCATGTAGCCCCCCTGCATAAACACCTTTTTGTTGTTTTTCCTTTTTTTTTGACGGACTTTAATGAAAGTGCTTTTTCGGTAAAAGCGCTTTCATTAAAGTGCGTTCAGTGATTTTGGATTCGGACTGTTGAGACAAACAACAACAACAACTGTTGAACTTTCATTCAACAGTCCTAGATCCATTATTATATACCCAACACTTGGGCCTAATATGGTGTGTCCTCTATGGACAACCCTTCAATAATATGTCATATGAACAATGCCACATGAATAGCAGTGTGCTATTACAACCACTATAAAGGGACAGCCCAATGAGACAAGTGTGCCACTATGACAAAAGACAATGCACCCTTGATGTTTTGTATATACTGTATAGGTGTAAGGCAGCAGGATGTCACTGTGTCATTATCGCAAGTCTAAGATAGGCTTAATGCTGTAATCACTATTTCCCATAAGTCTATTCACCCATCTGCAACCTGTTGTACACAAAAACATTTACATACCTGATGGAGTGCAGTACTCTTCTGTTGATATGTGGTGATAGTATAGTTGTCACAATGGTGTGCTCTGTGTGAGGAAGGTCTCATACAGATTGGTTTCCCACAGCCAGCTGCTTGCCTTTTAAACATGCTTCCTAACAGCAGGCAATTATCTCTAAACCAATCTGTGGTTCTGAAATGCTAATTGCAGGCATAACAGCTGATTTGTAGTATCACCAGCCAATGGTATGCAAACACTGTAGAATATATAAAGCCTTCATGTAGATTAGGGCCCCTTTCTGATATGTTGTGCTGGACATTACTGGAGTGAGGAAACTAGATTGTTGCAGAGGGTAGGTCTGCAGCAGACACCTTTACATAGAAATGGGTGTGCTATAAACTGCAGCTTCTGCTGCATGTAAATAGACATAGACAGAGAATGTGAAGACTCTGGAGGATGACAAGCTGTAGGAGTAACTGTGTGAGCTGTGTCAGCCTTGTTGTAGAGCCAGACCCTGAGTGACAGTACCCTCTACACTCCAATGAAGGCATGTGCTTAAGGTACGTATGTTAGGCAATGGAATCAATAACAGAGTACTAAGCAACATGCTTGGTGTGTCGTTGATCAAGATGGGGTATATTTATTTATTTACTAATTTTTATTTATTTGTAGTTAGTTTATCAGTATCGTCCACTGGGCCAAGAAGAACCCATTTTCAATGGAGTCCTGAGGAGAAAAGCTCCATAAAACATACAGAAGATAAATGCTCAATCCAAGCAATACACAAGATCAAAGTTGTAGTTTATATAGTTTCATAGTAATATAGAAGTACAAATAAGAACATAGCATTCAAAGATACAGCTTAAGATATTCACAAATAAAAGTTATAAAATATAAGTAGATTTTAAAAATATGTATATTCCTACTGTGGCAATATAACAGTAGGGCACAGAGTGGATGGGATGCATACGGGTGATTAGAATGGAGGAGAGAGGAATGAGAGTTAGAAGAAGAGGAGTGGGAAGGGAGGTGGGGAGTGTTTTTTGGAGAAAAGAGGACAAAGAGGAGAAAGGAAGGGAGCAAGGAGAGGGCAGGGAGGGAAAGGGTAGGGTAAAGGAGTTATGTGAGGTGTGAGCAGGAGCATTTCCAGAGAGATATAAGATGTGAGTGAAGGGTGGATTTGAAGGCAGTGTGACTAGCGATGGTACAGATAAATCATGGTAGGCAGTTCCATTTACATGCTAAGGCAAAGGACAGGAGATCTTTTTTCCAGGAGGAAGGGTAGGTTTGTGCAGTTGAATTAGATTATGATTGTTGGATCTTAAAAGTCTTTCAGGAAGGTGCATTTTAAAGATGAAAGAAAGCGAGGGGCAGAGAGAGAGAGGGGCTGAAGATGAGCTTGCGAGCATGAATAAGTTGAATGTAAGTGAGATAATTGGGTAACTCTAACTAATTTAGTTTGTGAAGGGAGATACAGTAATGGGTAGAAGATCTGTGGCTTGAGGTGAACTTGGCAATTTTATTATAACAAGAAGAGAGTTTAGACTTAAGAGAAGATTGTAGGTTAGTAAGGAGTGGGGCACCATATAGTAGAGATGGGATGAGATATGTCGAAGTGAGAGTGAGCTTTGTAGAGGGAGAGAGGTAGTGATTGTGGTGGTAAAACATGCCAAGTTTCTGTTGTGGTTTTTTATATTTATTTGTAGATGGGTGTTGAACTTAAGCTGGTCATCAATGAGTACACCTAATAGTTTAGCCTTGGGTACTAGTTTGAGTGGAGTATTGTTCTGGCTGGTGATGGAGAAAGAGTTTTTATCTATGGTGGTTGCTTTAGAAGAGGTAAATATCATGAGTTTAGTTTTTGAGGCATTGAGTGCTAGGTGGTTATCTAGCATCCACTGTTCAGAGGTAGAGAAAGCATCTTGGGTTAGCTTTATGAGGGTAGGCATGGAGGTGGCAAAACTTATGATAGTAGAATCATCTGCGTATTGGATGAGTTTTGCATTGGGGATTGAATGGTGAAAATCATTTCTGAAAATATTGAACAGAAAGGGACCTAGAATGGAACCCTGTGGTATGCCTGTGGGGGTATTGAGAAATGAAGAGGTGGCTTTTTTCCATTTTACTGCTTGTTGCCTATTAGAGAAGCAACTGGTGAACCATTTGAGAGAGGAGAGGGATAAGTTTATATTGGAAAGTTTAGTTAGGAGAAGGCTGTGAGAGATGGTGCCGGTGTGTGCGTGTGTGTGTGAAAACACACACACACATATATATATATATATATATATATATATATATATATATATATATATATATATATATATATATATATATATATATATATATATGTGTGTGTGTGTGTGTGTGTGTGTGTGTGTGCGTGTGTATGTATGTGAATATGTCCACCATTTGGTCATCTGCCTGGCCATGTATTACAGTCTGGTAGCAATTTTCAGCATGTATGAGGGCAGTCCTTGTTACAAGCAGGGATTTCAAATGTGTATGTTCATTGTTCAGCTGTGGTAATCTATACACTGTGACTCTGAAAAGACTGTGTGGTGCACTCTGATATATTGGCCCTCATTCACAGTACCTGAGTTGACATTCTCTGTGAATGCATATTACTGCATGACATGAGAATTTATGCACATATATATTTGCTATAGGGATATTTGAAGTGTGTTCCTACCTGCAGGCCTGTAACTTCCATTAGATAAAAGCAGCCAATTCATTTGACATGCATTGTGTGGATAAAGAGTGCATGACTGTCATTAATTGCTGGCTTCACAATATTGAAACACACCACTGTAGTTGAACCCAGGAGTGTGTGTGGCAAAAATGTTCTGCTTTTGAGGCATTGAACAGACTGAGCTAATGAGTCACTGTTACAGCAGGTGTATTTGTAAGACATATGTGCACACCTACAGGCTGTGACAATCATGTTCTACATCCATCAGTATGTGCAAGGCTTTACATGGATGTATTTCTGCACCAGGATTCTATTTGCACATGTATTTTGCCATTAATGCCTTAGCAGGTGTCTTTCTACATGTTGCTAATAAAAGGGCACATGTACCTGCTATCAGAGGCCTCACTTACATCCATTATTTTGTCTTTGGCCTTGTAGTGGTGTACATTGCACCAGTGTCCCAGGAACACTCCCATGTTTCCTATTAAGTTTTATTCAAGTTTCTGTGATGTGGCGTGGTGTGCAGCTACTTTGAAATGCACTTAATGACTGTAACTGGCAATTACTACTGTTTTTTTGTAAAGCAGTGATTTTTAAGTAAGAGTTGTGTTCTGTGACAGGTTAATGCATGGGCTGCAGGTGCAATGGTCTTGGGCTCGAAACATGAGACAGGTGTTTATTTTGTAAATGTGTAATAGAATTTTAAAGGCACATATAATCAATATAGCTCTATTTAGTTGAGCTTAGTGAAGCTGTGTGGTGCACTATGCAGCATTGCGCTAAAACATTATAAAGAAAAGAAAAATGGGGAGATAGGAAAGTGATGAAATGGGGTGCAAGCATGGGCAAAAACATAGTGGAAGGCAGGTAAGGATGTCCAAGAAGGGTGTAGGAAAGAACTATAGCTATCAATTTCTTATACAGCAACAACTGTGCACTTTGACAGAATATGTAGATGGATTTGAACTGTCACCCACAGAGAGAGGGGTGAGGACAACATAACTGTGTTGTCAAGCCAATTGGACCAAATTACTTGTGTCCAGTGGACACATAGACACATGGGCAAAATGGAGAGCTATGAATGGGGGAGATATTTTTTTTGGGATTATGTGCCCATTTTTTTAAGGTGTGAGTGGAATGTTGTAGAAGGGAGATAGGTACATGTGAGGGAGTTAAGTAGAGTAGGTGAGAATGCATTTTCAGACAGACAAGACAGCAGACAGGGGCAGTGTGTGACAAATGAGGGTGTGAACACCTTGGAGAGGGAGGGTGTTATGGAATCCAAATCCCATTTGCCTCCAGATGGCAGCAGCATGACTCACATCCCCACCCATGGGACTGTCAGCACTGCTCCTTCACTGTCCCAAGGGTGGCAGTAATGAAGGCTGGGACCAGGGTGAGGCTGCCCCTCCAGGTCAGTCAGCTTGCCCTCAATCCAGTGCAGGTGGTGGTCAAACCCACAGTAGACTATCCTCCACACCAAAACTGGCAGCTCGTCCTGGGTGAAAACACCCCTCCACCACCAGTCCCAGAGAGGGGCTGGGCTCCATCCCACGGGGTGGTACTACCAAACACTGCAGGTAGTGCAAGGGCAGCAGAGGGGACAACAGGTGTCTCTGTCCCAGATGTGCTGGGACCCAGTGCCATGGCCAGTTGAGGCAAGGTAGGGGGATTAGCCAGAACCCGTCTACCTTGACATTCTGTGATAATTGGGTTATAGCAATAAGTTGAGGTTAGCCAGGAAGAAATCATTGTTAGTATTAACAGCATGGAACATCATTTTAAATAACCCAAATATACAGCAATGTATATTATGTGTGACACAACATGAAATAACAGAACAGTCAGTATGTTGGCAGCATGCCAGTAACAGTTAAAACATAAGGCCAATCAAATGGTTATTTTAACACGATATGTTAATATGACAGCACAATAACACATAACAATAATAAACCACATTTCCCAAAATATAGTTATTGTAACAATATATGTTAATAGTAAACCACAATAATAAATAATAATAAATACATGAAGATAATGGGTGGGGAGAGGGGGAAAAGCAGTACATTAGTGACATTGCAGATTATATCCCTGAAAACAATGCTAATATTTACTCTACAGGTGTGTATTGCAGTTTTGTGTATAGTGACTGCAAGTCTCCTATAGGTGAGGTAGCACATACATACATACCTCTCAAGCTGTTTGCATGGGACAGTATGAGCCAGGCAATAACAAATGCAGGTAAACAACTAGACTGAACAGTTACACATCATGTGGACTTATTTAACTACCTAGGTGTTCTGTAAGCAGATTTCGTAATACTTTGCATTCCAGGTAATCATTTGTGTGGTAATCTTGTGACAGATGGATTATGCAATATTAAGTACAGTATGAGAAATCATGACACCTGAGAGGCATGTTTGTGTACAGTTCATAAACTAGACAGCCGTCATGCCTTAGTTGTCAGGCATGGAAATATTTATGTATTTATTTATTTATTTATTTATTTATTTATTTATTTGTTTGTTTATTGTTGACCGGGTTAGTCCAACTGAGCCAGGGGCCCATTTTCAGTGGACACCCAAGGAGAAAAGTTCCAAATGCAAGTAACAATATTACAAATAACATTACAAACAAGATATGTGTGCAATGTTATCAAGTAGTTAATTAGAACCACTATTGTACACAGTTGTGTTCAAGTTGCAAAGTGTTAATACAGAACAGTAATAAAAATGAAAAAAATGTATACAGATGACAGCAGTAGACTCCATATGCATCAGTATTTACAAAAAAGAAGGAGTAGTTAAATAGTAATAGATGTATTAGAGAGGCAAATAGAAAATTAAGATATATGCTTAGAGTAAGGTGGTAAGATTACAAAGAGAGGAGTTGAATGTCAGGTGGGAGTTTGACAAGGACAGGACCAGGTCTTTAGTAGGTAGTTTTTAAGCTTCAGTTTGAATTGGGCTTTATGGGGAATACTTCTTATATTAAAGGGAAGGGTATTCCAGGTATGAGCAACAGAGGATTTGGAAAGGGATTTGCCTATATTTTTAGTTGGTTTGTAGATGTCTAGAAGATGTTTGTCAGATGTTCGAAGCTGGCAGCAGGTGTTATAGAGTGATACAATGTTTGAGAGGGAGGGACAGGAAGTGGGATTATAGAGTATAGAGTGTGAAATATGTAGTTGGGGAAGAAGAGGTTGTTTTGGAATTCAGGCCGATGTAAAGACTTAAGAGCAAGGCAATGGGGGGATTCATATGGTAGATTGGAGGCAAATCTAGCTATTTTGTAGTAAGTTTGTTCTAATTTAGAGTGGAGAGATGACTGAAGGTTAGTAAGGACAGGATCTGCATCCAGAAGACAGGATAAGAGGAGAGACATAGCAAGGGAGGGTTTGGTGGGGGTAGTTTATCATTATGGTACAGAAGTCCAAGTTTTTGGATTTTTTTTTTATACACTGATTAATATACATGTCAAATTTTAGTTCGTCATCGATAGTTACACCAAATAATTTAGTGTTAGGTTCAGGTGTGATGATAGTATTGTTAAGTGAGGTAATAGAGGAGGGTTTAAGATGTGCCAGTGTTTTAGGAAGGTAAAGTAGAAGCATTGTTTTTTTTTTTTATTTAATATTAGTTGATTATTAGTGAGCCAGGTTTCAATGGAGGTGAAGGTGTCTTGGGTACGAGAAAGGAGTTCCAGGATGCTGTGGGTGGTGGTGATAAGGGCTGAATCATTGGCATATTGTAAGAGTGTAGAGAGGTTAGTGGCAGAGTGTAGTTTGTTAGTGAAGATATTGAAAAGGAATAGAAACCAATAGCTGTGACTGCAGGGGACATCTGCAAATAATGTAATAATTGACTGCAGCAACTTAGCACAGAAATGCAAGGAATACAGTCATACTGGAAGTAGGCAGATTTATTTATGAATCAACAATGCTGGTGAGCACTTTATTCTTATTGATTTTGAAACTCTGTGAAATCTAACACACAATAGCTGCTCATAACATGGGCTACCTCACTCATATACCTTTTGTTCCTGGGGAGAGAGAAAATGTGAGCATTACGTGACTGATAGTTTGCTGGAGATAACCTTGAACCATACTATGAGTTGAGCAATAGAAGTTACAGGGCATTCTTTTTGCATGCTAGAACCATTACAGTGTTATAATTGACTGCTGTGACAGTAGAACATGCACACTTGGAATACAACTGCAATGCATATATTAATACAGCTTTATTTTAGAATCAACACTACTGGTGAACACTTTTTATTGGTACTGCTTTAAGATATCTGTGAAGTCCACACACAATATCTGCTCATAACATGGGCCACCTCACCCATATACCTTTTGTTCCTGGGATGGGGGAAAATGAGAGCATTATGTGACTGGTAATGGCCTGGAGAAAACCTTGACCCATACTATGGGTTTAACCATACATGGCATTCTTTTTGCATTCTAGAACAATTACAGTGTTATAATTGTCTATACTGACAGTAGAACACACATGCATGGAACACAACTGCACTGCATGTATTAAAACAGGTTTATTTTAGTATCAACAATGCAGGTGAACATTTTGTTTTGTTATTGCTTTGAAATATCTGTGAAGTACACACACACTATCTGATCATGTAGTGGGCTACCTCACCCATATACCTTTATTACTTGATGTAGGAGGAACAAAGAGCATTAGGTGACTAATATTGGCCTGGAGACAGGCTTGGACAATAGTATGAGTTAAGCAATGCAGTTTGCAGGCCACTAGTTTTGAATTCTACAGCTATTACAGTGTTACACTTGACTGCAGCAACCTTACCATAGACAATCATTGCATGCAGCTGTACTGCAATGGTTATGAGAACACAATCCTGCTGAACACCATTTTGCTTACTGTTATTGGTATTGTTTATTGTTTATTGAACTTCAGTTGTTATTGTTCATGTATTGCACTACAGCTCTAATTGCCCATTTATTACACTACGGTTCTATTTGCCCATTTATTGCACAACAGTTTTTCTTGTGTATACTTCATTGCAGTAAATGCTTTACTATTTGTTGCTTATTGCACTATAGTTAGCATACTAAATCTGTGCTTGCCATGCTCATGGCACAACCTGGCCAGGTGCCTGGCATTAGACTTGACACTTCGAGCTCTCTCAGCTGCAGCTGTTAGGAGAGAAGCACTCCATTATGCATACCATTTTTGCAGACATTCAGCCTGGATTTTGGTAAGACAGTGGAAGACATACATATACACTTGTGTGGCATTCCCACCTCTAGCTTATTGGACACAGGTGTCCAAGGTTTCCCTCTTTCTCCTTTTCAGGTCATCATAATTTTGATGACACTGCTCACCTGTGTGGGGGATACCAGTAACACTGGTGAGTTCCCTGGACAAATGGTCCCAAGCTCCTGTCTTATACTCCATGCCCTGGAATCTGCCCTTCAGCAGCTGGGGTGCGTGGTTTTGTACCAGGAGCCAGCCATTACCCTGGACTACTGAATACCCCACTTCTGCACCCAAAAGTGCACACCTTCACCAACACCACCTGCCATACCAACAATTAATTAACTCCAATGAATGATGCAGAATTCCCACCTATTGGGCTTAACATAGGCTGTTTTCCCACACTTACACATCATTGAGCAACATTCCAAAAAGCGCCACATTGTTTAGCACAATGCAAGCCAGCTAAGCAGTGCAAGGCAGCACGAAAACTCGCAGAACTGTGGTTTTAGTGAAGCTTAGCACCACACAAACATCGGTAGCCATTAACATGTTTATGCACGGCTTAGTATGAATGAGCAGTGTTTAGCAGAACACAGCAGTGTCAAATTTCACAATACTTTTATTAAATCATTTATAGACATATTCTGCCTGTTATGGACTTGAACCCAGGACCTACTACACATAAGGATGTAACTCTACCCATATAGCTGGTTGGATGTTATAAAAATTGGTATACTTTCACATATACTACTAAGCTATCTGTTAGCATTGCTGAGCACCATGTCATACCACACAAACATGCTTAAACACACCTATAAATAAATAAATAATTACATCCATTTTCTATTTTTAGATGTTTGGCAGGTGTTGGCTATGTATGTATAGGCTCCACCCAGCTCTGCTGCACACCGTCCTGTGCCATGCAAACTTCAATTAAAAAAAATATATATAAAAAATTTTAATTATGATAATTAATTACATCCGGTTTCTATTTTTCGATGTCTGTCAGGTGTCAGCTGTCTAATTGTGAGTACTGCTTAGCATTGCTGCGCTCCACACTGTGCCATGCAAACATGAAATAAAAAAATAAAAGATCATAACAATGACATATTATACATATGACACACTTCACAACATTACAACAGTGATGGAGAACATTACAGGGAGCCTCACACTCATCTGCAGCCACAGGTAGCTGCTACGCCTCTCTCTACACTAATTCAATATCCCTGTTCCTTGGCTTTCCCTCGGAAGTGCACCATTATTAATATGCATGGTGCACTGCCGACGGGGAAGCTTGGCCATGTACATAGATACTTTCTTTGTAGGCTCTACATGGTGCCTTTATGGATTTTATTAAATCCTGGGGAATATCTTTTTTTCATGTTCATTAGTTCTGAACTCTCTTTTAAGTATCTTTTAAGTCCAACACCTAATCTGGAAAAATTATATTCATTCAGTTTTTTTGCATATATCCAAAAATCTCTCTATCAAAATTACAGATTTGAAAGTTATGTCACAAAATTGTGATTTTCCTAAAGGTATAAAGGATTTAACATCTTGTAGACAGAAAACAACAGGCCAAATAACATTGTCTCAAATAAAATATGTGTTCAACACATAACCGTTTATTGATTTTATTCTAACAGTGGGTATTTCCTTTTTAATAAGAGTTATAGTGCCCAAGTCTTTCATAAATGTTTCACCCACAGCTACTGCATAAGATTTTTGCTTTGAAACATCACTTTCCTTTTGGCCTGAATCCTCTTTTTGATTTTCCCCCAAAATTCTTTCATTTGTCTCAGCCCAAAAAAATTCTGACCCTTCACCAGATTCATCTTTTCCTAATAATCGTACTAACTGAGTGTTCTCAGGTCCACATGATTTGACCTCTGTAACAATAATCTCTTCCAACACCATACCTGATATATCTTACTAGCTAAACCAGCTAAATACCGGTTATTTGTAAATCCATTATTCTCTGAAATGTCCAGTACTACAGGTCTCTCTATTTTGAAAAACGCCCTCAAGGCATCTCAGCACACTTTGCTTTTCCTCCATTATGCCACTCATTCTAGCCCCCTCCATGCCAGGAAAGGGAGCCAGAAGTGCACATAAAGAGAGTAGGGGAAGTTGTCTGTATCCTAGCCAAATATTTCTTTCTCAGGATTAATAGCACCTTGACTTTTTCCTGAAAAGTGGCCATTGGCCTAATGGGACTAACTAAGTCAAAAAGTGTAAATAAATAAGAACTTTGCCACAGACTTCCTTAAGTTAGCCAGTTTTTTATTGATGCTGTAATGATGTATTGGTACTTATTAATGTAAAATGTTGAGATTACCTTTCTGCAATAAAATTAAACTGAATTGCTACAATTATTGCAACATGTGATGTATTCATATATCTTACATTACAAAGTCTGTATTATTTTTTGTTTTATTTTAGATTACAATTATATATTTTTAGACATAATGTTGAACTTTTTTCTCTGTCCTGTTATAGTATTCTAAATGGAAGGGAAATGGACCGTATGTTACAAATTAAAGCAATAATGAGTTTGCTTATTCATTATGAGTATAGTGTACATTTTCATAAATATTGAGAATAAAGCTGAACCAGGGATTTTGAGATGATAACACAATAATAGTAGTACTATTAGCATGGATTTATAAAAGATGGAGCACTACAAGTGTCTTTAAGAGATTCACAAATGATGTGTTTCAGGGAGCACAGCTAGGAGAAATACATCCACAGCCTTTGTAGGCATTTTCAATGCCATTGGTTCAGTCAGCCATGCTAGATTGTCAAGAGAGTGTTCACTAAATTGGTTAAATGCATCACTTACCTGGTTTTCAAACTGTTTACAAAGCAGATCCTTATGAGTCAGCAGTCAGCATTGCCAATTGCATCAATCAACAATAAAATATTGGTGCCACAAGGGTTATTACCGGCCCATCTTGTAGATACAGGTTTCATTACTTCCCTTGCTATGCCCATATGTTCCTAACATTAAAAGGCTTCAATGTGCTGATGATACAACATTTTTCCCATCCAGCAATTATCCACCTAACATCAGTTCATTTTTGAAAAATGATTTAGTGCAGTCAAGACAATGCTCATAGGTTCATAGGTTCATAGGTGTGTACTAGGCTAATGGCCCTGGAGCCTTTACAAGCCTAGCTCATAGAATTACCCTGGCATCATGCCACCCAACCTTATTTCCTAGTGCCTCTGTTGAGTAGAGTCACTGGAGTGATCCCTGGGGTGAATTCTCTATTTCCCATCCACTCATCAAGGTTCCTCTTGAAGAGGGCCAGTGAGATGCTCTACTTGACATGTATGGGAAGTCTATTCCATAGCATGGGCAGTCTCTGGGTTATGAACCTGTCCCTCCAGCATGTTCTGTTGATTGTGGTAATGAGGTTGAGGTCTCTGGAGTGTGTGGTGCAGAGTGATTGGTATTTCTTTAGATGTAGCATTTCTAACAGTGTTGGGTCAGACATGGCTTTGTAAGTCAAGGAGAGATCGCCTCTAAGTAGGTGATATGAGACAGAAAATAATTGGTGTTTTTTGAGTCTGTCCATATAGGACAGGTGTTTAAGGCCTAGGATCCTCTTTGTGATGTACTTTTGCAGCCTCTCCAGTTGTTGCAGGTGTCTAGTGAGGTACATGCCAAATGAGGTGTTGTACTCGATGATTGTCCTAATGAGGGAAGAGTAGAGGGAGACAGTGACCTTTTTCTTCCTGGATGCAAACCCCTTAGTAATGAGATGTGCCACATAGAAGGACTTTCTGACCATAGTGGCAACTTGGTGGTCAGAAGAAAGGTTGCTGTCAACCTGTGTTCCCAGATCTCTTATAACACCTTCTGTGTTCAGTGGACTACCATCAATGTGGTAATTCAAGGGAACCGGGTTGTTCCCAAAGGGGATGAAGATACATTTTTTGGCATTGAGCTTAAGGCCATGGTTCTGACACCAGTTGTTGGTCTCATTGAGGTCTTTCTGTAGGATGTCAGCATCACTTAGGGAGTTAATAATAGCTCCCAACTTGCAATCATCTTTGAACTTTGTCAGCCAGAGTCCCTTCATATTTCACTGGACTTCAGAGAAGTAGATACCAAACAGGAGAGGACCCAGGATGGGACTCTACTCGTGACTGGTTGGCAGTCTGACTTGGAGTCAGCTACTTTCACACTGTGAGTTTGCAAGTCAACCTAAACAAAACCAAATCCAAGTTATTTGATACACATAAAAGAGATGTCACATGTCATGGTGCAAAACATAGAGGAGTACTTGCATGATTTTGACTTGCAAATACTTCATGTCTTATTGGATCCAGTACTCAAGTTATGTGCTGTTATGGATAATTTCCTGAATTACATTAATTTATATTTCAAGTTCAATATGGAATTTACAAAGGTTGCAAAGAGCTAAAAATAAATCTACAAGTTCCTTGCTGCTGCCCAGAGAAGATAATATTGGTGATCTGTGCCTATGAATGCAGGGTGGTTCTGGCTCCTAGTCAGACATGTGAGACCTGATTCAGCGAGTTCAGCCACTTCACAATTCTGTAAAAAAAAAGTCAAACTCTGAAGCTAACTGCTAAATTTTAAAGCAATTCTGCAGGACATCATTGTACTTCCACACCCTGACCTAGCAGTCTGTGACCCTCACATCCAGTGAGTTTTATATGATATCTTCAAGATCATCATACCTTAGAGTAAGGGAATTTCTATAAAACAATGCCATCTCAGAACTGGTATACGTCCTCTACATTTGTACTTCAATTCCACTATTCCAAGGATCATACTCGTATTCATTGGGATTTCAGAGGGTAGCCAGTGACTTCATATCACCTTTACTGCCAGACTCCTCACTGGCACATTGCTGCACAGACTGCTCAGTCTACAGCATTACAGACCACATTGCAGAAATCTTGACCCTTATAGTAAACACAGTTCCTCTTATACCGAAGTCCGACCTCCCACAGTTAATTAACACTTCCCTGACCATCTTCATCTTGTCCTTCCAAAGGCCTGTTCCATTCTGGGTTCTAAAGTACAGCTCTCTATTTTTGCCTCAGTATGGGAACTACCCACTCTTATAGGTTCATAGGTTGGTACTGGGCTATCTGCCGGAAGGCATATATTAGCCCAGCCATGTTGTGCAGTATTCACCGCCCCTTTATTAGTTCCCTAGACCCTTGTACTAGCAGCTAGTACCCTTGGCCCCTATCTAGTAGTGCTGTTGTTGTGATCCCCGGTGTGAACTTTCTGTTACCCATCCACTCATCAAGGTTCCTCTTGAAGAGTGATAGTGAGGGGCTCTGTCTTACGTAGATCTCTTGTCTTATTTTCAGACAGTTAAAGGGAACATCTAAGTCTCAATCAGGGTGCAGATGCAGGGGTGTTATTCATGAAATGTACAACTTAAAGTCCATAATTTGCTAACCTATTAACTATCTGGATCCAAGTAAGCCATTTCTGTGATAGGCATACAACAGTCTCAATTTGTTCACCTTGACTTGTTATCTATTATTCAGTTCAGCCCACTTTACTTTGTAGTCAGTTTTTTTCATTTTTCAATACCTGTATTCATAGGTTCATAGGAGAGTACTAGGCTAATGGCCCTAGAGCCAGCACAAGTCTAGCCCAAGAATATTCCCACTCGTCCCATTGCCGGATGTTAGTTGCTTGTGCCCCTATCGAGCAAGGCTGTTGAAGTGATCCCCGGGGTGAATTTCCTGTTACCCATCCACTCGTCAAGATTTTTCTTGAAGAGGGCTAGTGAAGTGCTCTGCTTGACATGAATGGGGAGTTTATTCCAGAGTATGGGAAGTCTCTGGGTTAGGAACCTATCTCCCCAGCAGGTTCTGTTTATTGTGGTGATGAGGTTGAGGTCTTTGGAGCATGTGGTACGAAGGGAATGAGACTTTTTCAGATGAAGCATGTCTAGCAACACTGGGTCAGACATGGCTTTGTAGGTCAAGCAGAGATCGCCTCTAAGTAGGCGATATGAGATGGAGTATAGATGGAGTTTTTTAAGTCTGTCTGTATAGGGCACGTGTTTGAGTCCTAGGATCCTCTTTGTGAGGGATATTTGTAGCCTTTCCAGTTGTTGTAGGTGTCTAGTGAGGTACATGCCAAATGGGGCATTGTACTCTGTAATGGGTCTAACGAGGGATGAGTAGAGGGAGATTATGACTTCTTTCTTCCTGGATGAGAAGCCTTTTGTAATGAGGTGTGCCCCATAGAAGGACTTCCTGACTACTGTGGCAACATAACACTTGAAACAAACCACTGACAAGAGACTTAGACGGCACTGAGAAATATTTATTGTTAAGCGCTTTTCGTTTGATAAGTAAACCAAACTTCATCAGACATACTAGAAATCATGTGAACAGTCATATATAAGGTAGCGATTAGCCAATCATTTCAACTGGTGCACATATTAAATGAGCTAGTTTGAAAACTAAAAAGAACTTTTTGAAGAACTTTTTAAAGAAATAGACACATTGAAAAAGCTCCACTCTCTCTCTATTAAAAATAAACATGTGAAAATACAAGCACAGTATAAACAAAACTGTAATACTAATATTACAACTAAATACAGTATGTTATATATAAAAACCATTAAACATAATCATAAATACAATCAAGAAAATAATAATGACAAATAATAATAAAAAATGTATAATATATATATGTGTAAATATGTAATGGGACAAGTTAAATATGTAGATAAAAAAGGAAGATTAAAAATACAAAACCAATTACAGGTCATCTTGTTAAACTTTTAATTTTTAAAATACTACTAATAGAACAACCCTCATTCAAACCAGGTGAATTATATGCATTCAACCTGATTTTCCATATGAGCTCGAGTTCTTCTAATCTAAGTGGATCAGGACCACCTCGAGGGTTATAAAAAACTTGATCTATCACTGTAAACTTACTGTGGCAACATGGTTGTTGAAGGAGAGGTTGCTATCTACCTGTGTTCCTGGATCTCTTATCACACTTTGGTAGTTGAGAGGGCTACTGTCTATGTGGTAGTTCGTGGGCACCATGTTTTTCCCAAAGGGGATGACAATGCACTTTTTAGCACTGAGCTTAAGACCATGGTTCTGGCACCAGTCGTTTGTGTCTGTGAGGCCTTTTTGTAGGATGTCTACATCAGCTTGAGAATCAATAATAGCTCCCAGTTTGCAGTCATCTGCGAATTTGGTTAATCAGAGTCCCTTGGTGTTGGCCTGAACTTCAGAGAAGTAGATACCAAACAGGAGAGGACCCAGGACAGATCCCTGTGGGACTCTGCTTCTGACTGTCAAAAGTCGGACTTGGAGTCCACTACTTTCACTGTTTTGGTTCTATCTGTGAGCCATTTGGCACCCCATCTTAACCTAGGGGTTAATGCCTAGGTTAGTGAGTTTGGCAATGATCCCTGAGTGGGGAATGGTGTTGAAGGCCTTGACTAGATCAAGGTAGGCTGTATGGACTGCCTTGCCTTCATTGACCGCTCTGGTGACAGATTCGAAGAAGTCTATCAGGTTGAGCAGACTTAGACATGATCTGCCCTTCACAAACCCAAACTGCGAGTGGTCCAGGGTTTGAAGGTTCCCTATATCCCTGTTTATGAGGTCCATAATGATGTGTTCCATGGCCTTACAGATCAGGCACACTAGGCTGATGGGCTGGTAGTTTCCAGAGTCAGTAGTTGCTCCTCCTTTGTGGAGTGGAATGACTGTGGTGGTGCACCATTCGGTGGAAACGAAGCCTGAAGTGAGGCTGTAGTTGAACAAGGCACTCAGGTCTGGTGCCAGTTCCCCTTGTAATTCATGTAGAACACAAAAACCAAGCAAAATAAGTACCACAGATGAAGGAAAATAATCAGCTCAATGATAGAATTCCAAAGTTGGTTTAATAGTTTATTCTTAACATCTTTGACAAAAACACTGTGTGTGGAATTGCATTTATGTGTTTGAATTAACTATTAAACCAGCTTTGGAATTCTGTCATTGAGCCAACTATTTTCCTTCATCTGTGGTACTTATTTTACTTGGTTTTGGAGTTGTTGGTGTCTAAGTACCTGTTTCAGTGTTATTTTTGGTTATTCGTGTAGAACACAGCCAGGTTATCCTGTTCAGTGCCGTATAGGAGCTGGGGACTATTCCGTCACTGGACACAGTCATCTGCACACATGCAGATGCACTTGAGAGTGTGCACATTCATCTGTGGACATCTTAGAGAATCACCAATTCACATACCTCTCAACTGTCCAGATTTTCATTGAATGCTCAGATTTTTGCCTCATATTTTTGGCCTTTTCCGCATAAAATTTGTCTTTTTCTGGCAAATCACTGGGATGAGCGGAGGATTGAAATCACTAAATAATGACATGCATTTGAGTTTTAGACTTTATATCTTTCAGAGAATACATGTGAATACAAATAATTTTATTCTAGCAGCTTTTTAAGTTTTTAAAAACAATATTTAAAATCTGTGACTATTTTTTGGGCCTTAGAGGTATGACAATTCATCTTTACTGTCCTGGATATATGTTGTATGTTCTTTGTTTTCTTATAATTACATTGTGATTAAAATGGGGGTCTTTGGCCCATTTTATTTAACTGTAAAATAAGTGCCCTCATTGCTACACCTCTTAATATCACCTCCCAGTTAGACATGCAAGTCCTTTGAACATTAATTACATCATTCACTATTAACTAAGTTTTAATTTTGTGAATTACTACTGAGCAAGAGTGTCAAAAACCTGCACTAACCCTCTCTAAATTAAAATGAATATCTGCAAGAGGATTACTTTAAGGATAAATGCTGTGTACTTTTGTTTGTGTATTACATTTAAAAATTATTTTAAATGTCTGCATTCCTTGTCAGTTGTGTATACTAGATAAGTTTTCATAGGTTCATAGGTTCATAGGTTGATACTAGGCTATCTGCCCTAGGGCATTTATAAGCCTAGCCAGAGTGTGTTTGGCTTTTGCCACCCTTTTAGACTGGTTGACTGTGCCTCTGTATAGTAGGTCACATAAGATAGCCCTTTTGAGGTTAGTTTACTGTGCCTCTGTCTAGTAGGGACACAGAAGAGATCCCAGGGGTAAACCTACGATCTCCGATCCACTCATCAAGATTTCTCTTGAAGAGGGTCATTGAGGGACTCTGCCTAACATGGATTGGGATTTTGTTCCAGAGAGAGGGGAGCCTCTGGGATATGAATCTGTCCCTCCAGCATGTCCTCTTTATTTCTGTGCTGAGGTTTAAGTCCCTGGAGCATGTAGCTCTAAGGGATTTGGATTTCCTGAGGTGGAGCATGTCCATTAATTCTGGGTTGGACATGGCTTTATACGTCAGGCACAGATCGCCTCTGAGTAGGCGGTAAGCAACTGAGTAGAGCTGGAGTTTCTTTAGCCTAGGGCATCTGTTTGAGTCCCTTGATCCTCTTGGTGAGGTACGTTTGGGGTATTTCCAGTTGCTGCAGGTGTTGGGTAAGGTACATCCCAAATGGGGCATTGTATTCAATTATGGGCCTGATGAGTGATGAGTAGAGGGGCACAATGGCCTCTCTTGATCTAGATGTGAACCCTTTCATGATAAGGTGGGCTATATAGAAGGTCTTTCTAACCACTTTGGCAATGTGATTGTCAAAGGAGAGATTGCTATCTACTTGGGTCCCGAAATCCCTAATTACTTCTTTCATACTTAATGGATTACCACCTATGTGGTAATTTGTGGGCACTTTGTTTTTCCCAAAGGGGATGACTATGCACTTTTTGGCATTTAGCTTTAGGCCATGGCTCTGGCACCAGTTATCCATCTCTGTGAGACTCCTTTGGAGGATGCTTGTGTCAGTCGGCGAGTCGATTATGGCACCCAGTTTGCAGTCATCTGTGAACCTGGTGAGCCATAGTCCTCCCATGTTAGCCTGTACCTCAGAGAAATATATACCGAACAAGAGAGGTCCAAGGACTGAGCATTGTGGGATGCCACTTGTAACTGCTTTAGAGTCTGACATGGCACCTGCAATTCTGACAATGTGGGTTCTATCCCTGAGCCAGTTTGCAACCCATCTTGTGACATAGGGGTTGATATTTAAGCTGGTGAGCTTATTTATGATGCCCGAGTGGGGTATTGTATCGAAGGCTTTTGCGAGGTCCAGGTAGGCTGTGTGGACTACCTTCCCTTCATCTATGGCCTTGGTGACTGTTTCAAAGAAGTCGACCAGGTTCAAGAGGCAAGATCTGCCCTTAACAAAGCCGAATTGGGTAGGATCCAGTGTTTGGAGGTTCCCAATGTCTTTGTTTATGAGTTTCATGATGATACGCTCCATAGCTTTGCAGACCAGGCTAGTCAGGCTTATAGGGCGATAGTTTCCGGGGTCCGTTGTGGCACCACCTTTGTGAAGTGGGACCACTGTTGCTGTACGCCATTCCTTGGGTACATATCCTGTAGTAAGGCTGAGACTGAACAGTGATTTTATGTGAGGGTTCAGTTCTTCTTGGTGTTCGTGTAAGACGCAGCCCGGGACACCGTCCGGTCCCATTGATGCTGAGTTTTTTGCTTTGGAGAGGGCAGCTCTCACCTGTGCATCTGTGATGTCAGGGAGGCTACACTCTGTTGGGATAGACGTTTGCTCTTTTGGGGGGGGGGGGGAGTTTGCACTGTACCTGTCTGCCAGGATGTTGGCAATGTCTGTGGGTTCAGTGTATTTTTTGTCATTTTGAACTAACTCAGAGCATATCTGGGAGTTGCCACCCAGGTTCCTGACATAACTAAAGAAGGCCTTGTGATTATCTTTAGCATCTTGTGCAATTTTTCTTTCGAAGCTGGCCTTAGATGATTTTATGAGGGATCGTAGTTTCTTGCTAGTACTGATCAGAGATGCCTTCCCTTTTTTTGATTTTGCTCTATCATATAGTAGCTTCCTCCTTCTGTTGTATAGCTTATTTATGGCTGGGGTCCACCAGACAGGTCTCCTGCCTTTGGAGGAATGAGTCTTGGTTTTATTTGGGATAGCACGATCCATGCATTCCTGTAGGTGTCCATAGAAAGCGTTTGTAAAGGATTCTGCGGTTTGGGCCATATTTTCCACTGGCCCGGGGGTTTTGAAGGATTCCACCTCGGTTTTGAGAAGTGTGAAGTTTGCTTTTGAAAAGTTCTTTACCGTGGTTTCCTTGGCTGGGGGTGAGGTCGGGATATGGATGTCCAGTGAGATTAATTTATGGTCAGATCTTACCAATGAGGGGTATACCTCTGGTATGGAACATAGAGTCCCCATGTTGATGATGATCAGGTCCAATATGTTTTCCCCTCTTGTGGGAGTGGTGACCAGTTGTTCCATAGCATTTGAGTTTATAAATTCTAGGAACTGTTGGGCGAGGGTGTTGGGGCTTGAGTAGTGCTCCCAGTGTATGTTTGGGTAGTTGAAGTCACCCAATATAATGGTGTTTGGAGAGACCTTCATATTCTCCAGTGTTCTCAGGAAAGCCGAGTGGGGTTCCTGAGTTTGGGAGGGTGGTCTGTAGCAGGCTACAAATTGAAAGGCAATTTTGCCCACTGTTAGTTGCACATGGATGGTCTCCGATGCTTCATGCAGTGCCACTAACCTGGAGGTCTGGGTATCTTTGATGAATATGGATACTCCCCCTCCTTTTGTGGTTCGGTCCAAGTTTTGGGGCCGAAAAGCATGGTACAAGGTATAACCTGGTAGTGCTGGGGTGCTCTCGGGAGCCTTGAACCAGGTTTCTGTTACTGCACAGATATCGATATTCTCCATACTGAGGAGAGCCTCGAGTGCATGCATCTTGAGGTTTAGACTTCTGGCGTTGAGCAGAATTACCCTTAGTTTCTTTTTCTTTGTGTTGTCTATGGAGGTGGGTTTGTCTTTTGAGCCTTGCCTAAAAAAGGCACTATGGGGGTGGCAAGAGCCTTAGCCAGTATTCGAAAGCCCAGGGGTGACAGGTGCAAGCCGTCCCTAGCGAAGCAATGTGGCTTGTTGAGCATGTCATCCCAGGCTGACAGACACTGGATCCCCTTTGAATGGCACCAATACTTTAGCCAATTGTTAAAATTGATCATTTTGCCTTTATACTGTGGCATCATTCTTGGTGAGGGTAAGATGCTACTCAAGGTCAGGGTCATACCGTCCTGGGCTACATGATTAGAGAGCTCCTCTATGTCTCTTTTCATGTAGTCCAGGGAGGTATGTCTCAGGTCATTCACACCAGCATGGACAATGATGGAGTCATATTTGTACTTGCTTTGGAGTGACCTGAGTGCTTTTGTTATGTGGCGGATCCTGGCACCCGACAGGCAGCTTACAGTGACCTTCTCCTTGTTCAGCCTGGAGAGTGGGACGTCAGTGTGTCTGACAATAGAGTCACCTATTACAAGTGTATTAGGTGTGTTGTTTAGCCTTAAGGGCTGTGACTGTGGAGCACACTGACTTTGTGAACTATGTGATACGTGGGTATTGTTGTGGGGTAGCGGTTGCTTGGATGTCTGCTTTGGAGGTCTCTGCTGCTTGGGCAGATTTTTATTTAGAGCCTCCGAGTATGTTTTTGTGTGTTTATGTGTTTGGTTTTCTGTTGCGATAGGTCTATGTGAGACTGGATTTGTGGTGTGTGTGGTTACCTTCTCCTCCTGACTGACTGCACCAGTATTGGGTTGAGAGAGCTCAGTTTAAGTTAGCTGTCATTAAACCATCAGCTTGCTGTTTCCTTTTCTCATTAGATATTTATTTTATATGTGCTGTTCATGCCATAGCATTAGATGTCAGACATGTTTATATGCAGGAGTTGAACTGTGCATAAGTATATCAGAAATGAATTCATTAAGTGTACAGAGAAACCCAAAGCATCACAGTTACCCTAATTAGCTATTAGAAAACAGTAACGGAGAAGGGGATGCACTATTATTAATACTTTATTTAAACAATTAGATTTAGAGTACAATTTCTTAAAGAGCTTGTACAGTTGCTTTAATGGACCTAGGAGTATGCTAGCAGTATATTGCTTACATCAGGCCATCAATCACCAAACAGCCAATCTCTTTGAAATAGTTCATCAGCAGAATGTGATTATTGAATACTCCACTTTCTTGTATTTGTGTTTTAGGCACCCTAAAATGAAAAAGAGGGCTTCTTGGTTTAGCAGTTTTGAATAATTCCAGAAGACAGGTGATTAAGTTAAAACAATATACAACAGAGATATGGATAACCATTCAACAATGCTGATTTAAATGAAAATGAGTGTAAGTCACAGCAACACTTTTCTATATTTTTCTTTTTTTATGCTCTGAGAGCTATTTGTGTAGCGACATCAGACACCTGAAGTATTGTAATTGCTTTGTAATTTATTTTATCATTTGGTAGTGTACCTTTAACAAAACAAAACTAGACACATACAAATAAAACAATAGTACTACAGTTTAAAAGGCCCAATGTTATATGCAGAGGTCAAAGGCAATCCGCTATGCATTTTCACTGGCTTTGGGTATTGCCCCTAACAATAACACATACATATATTATTTTTCCAACATACTACTCTTAAGAAGGATTTAAGTGCTTTAAATAAAGACTCATTCAACAAAGCCTTGTTTAATTGATACATCAGGTGTCACTATAAGTTGTCTAGACAACAGAGAAGAATATTTATATGATTCCAACTATGGTGTTAGATTTAGTAAAGAAGGTGGAAACGACATGAAAGAACAACCAAAAAAATATTCTACTAAAGATATTTTTATAAATGAATAAGTTGTTCTCATTCCTAGAACTTACTGAATACAGTGGTGTCATGGAAGACAGTCACAGTCACATGAATTTCACATTTTCATAAATTTAAGAAATACATTTCAGAATAAACTGTGTGCTTTGAGTGATTGCCAGAATGTTTAAAGTATAACATAGAATTAAAAAAATACGAGTTCTGAAATGTTCTTCCCTCTGAAAAGGTACACATCTTTTTTGTTGTCATGTTATCTTCCTTATACTGAACCTATGGCATTCAGCTCTATCTCTCCATTCCTGAGCACTGAGGATAGATTGGACGGTGACCTCACATGGAAGAGAAGTTAACAGAAACTCAATCTGAACAGGACTGTGACAATAACTCCTTATTCCACTGTTTCAAGATTTACTCTCTTTCCTTGCAGAGAGTAAGTCAGAATCTATGTTTAAGGTAAGGAACCTGGTGATGATACCTGATAAGTGAACCTGGTGATGATACCTGATAAGTATATTCTCACCAGATGACCAAGTGATGGATGCATAGTAAATTGTAAAGAACATTGTCAGACTCAATTACTTAATTCCCCATGAGAACCCAGTTACTGAAGGTTCTTTTACTTATCTTGGGGTCTATATTATAACAGCGAAACCTCATATACGCGAATACGGAAATGTCAACACATATTAAGCGAACAGCGAAAACACCGAACGTCCTGAGCCGCGAAATTCAAAATCGGCATAGATGGCCAGCCCCACCGCCCGCTACATACTACCTACCCAAACAAAATAAATAATCCACATACATATACTTAACAAAACCCTACTTCAAATCCTAAACTAAAGCTTACATATATTACTATGTATGCACTTACCTTAACCTGCACCCTAACCCTAAGGTCCGTAACTATTCCACACTTACCTTAAGGAGCTATAGCGGAGAAGGGCCAACTATGACTATTTGACATTTTGAATTTCATGCTTCAGGACATTCGGTGTTTTCGCGGTTCGCTCAATATGTGTCGACATTTCCGTATTCGCGCAACTGCGGTTTCGCGGTTGTAATATGTAACCATTATCTTGTCATAGGTAGACTGCTGTAGTTCTGTTCTCCAAGAGATTGACAATGTTGGTATGCAGTACTTTCAACATGTCAAAATAATCTCTATAACATGGGTCCTAACTGGTTGATTTAGACAGAGCCCTGCTTTTTCCTTTGCTTTGAGATCTGCACTGGCTTTATTGTCTTCAAAAATCTGCTACAAGTTTGAGTTTCATTATACCCTATCTTGCATTAAACAAGTTATTCATATCTCCAAACGTTGCTACTTCACTGTTAGCCATACTGTTCACTTTGCTTACCCAGTATGGTACTACTTGTGGTTCCTGGGTATACTTGGAATGTTCTTGTAAATCATCATCATCATCATTAACCCCCTTTTTCTCATTTTCTACATGGAGTTGGGGTGTCATTTCAGCTGTTGTCATCTCTCTCTCGATTCAGTGCCACTCTCCTACCTTTTTTTGACACTCATGCCTGACTGTTGTAGGTCTTTTCTTATGCAATTTATCCATCTCTTTGCTGGATGCCCTTGTTTCATCTTACATTCTTCCTGTCTGTCCCAAATCTTCTTGACCAGAATGTCTTCTGCTTTTCAGCACACATGTCAAAATTACTGCAATCTGTTCTCTTTGACTTCTTCTGCAATTGGAGCACCTTTGGCTTCTGCTCTTATATCCTCATTTCTTCAACTGTGTCACAGTATGCATCCTACCATCCATCATAGGCACTTCATCTCCATCACCTCTAGATTCCTCAACTGCTCTGTCTTTACTACCCAGGGTTCTAAACCATAAAGTAGTATTGGTTGCACCAGTGTTGTACACCTTACTTTTCTTTGTCATTCATTTGTCATACCGTACACCTGATACTTTGTGCCAGGTGGCTGCATCACCTCTGATTGTAGCTTTCACCTTCTCATTCAGACTTCCATTCTCCTCAACCACCCTCATACCTCCCAACCTGGAAAAATCTGGACAAAGGCCCATGAAAAGTAGGCACAAATGGCCAAAAATCTGGGTGCTGATTAACATAAAATTTGCATGTATAATTATAAAATCCCACCCAGTCCAATGGAATTATGGGATACCAACATTTAAAAAAAAAAGAAAGCATCAGGCCTCTCAAATGTCCAGATTTCCACAGAATGACCAGATTTTTCCTCATACTTTTGGTCTGCTTCTAATTGTGGTTTTCTAGCAAATTATTCGTAAATCCTTGAGGATTCAAGTCAGAATATAATGACAGACATTTGAGCTTCAGGCTGCATCTCCTTCAGAAAATTTATGCTAATTCAAAACCTGTTATTCTATCAGATTTTTAAGTTTGTAAGAACAATATTTAAAAATTATCCCTATTTAGGCCTTTGTGCCCTCATTATTTATGGCTTTGTCCAGATTTCTTTCTGTAAGAGGTTAGACTGTATGCTGGGGACCCAAATAACAATCAAGGTTATACTAGTGCCTAAAACAAGCTATAAGTACATAACACAAAGTAGTAATAATTATGCTTATTCAGATTCTGGTCAGATTGTTTCTGTGACAGTTATGGTCTGTGAATACAACAAATAAGACAGGAACCTAGCTGTCACAACTTTTCAAAACTTAAACAAGATCCACCAACAAATTTGTTACTTTTTTGATTTATATACAAGGCAAAAATATACAGAATAATAAAATAATGCAAATGTCTGGAAACATTGTGTACCACATGAAAATGTGATCTTAAACATCTGCACTACCTTTGAACACTCGACTTCTTATCACATTGTCTAATTTTCCACTAAAAAGATTTTACAATAAGTCTAGAATATAAGTTTAAAGTTAAGTTACTTGAGTCAAATTATAAGCAAGTTTCACATATACTATAGCTCTTGGGGTTTACAAAATACTTTTTACGCTGGCAGAATTCTGGAACTGTCTAGTATACTGCTGAAGTTCTACGTTTGACAAGTGAAATACAATTTTAGAACTCCACTGAAAACCGTCCACTTTTCCAATGGATCTTGTATAATCTTACAAAACACAAATATCACCCGAGACCAGTTGTAAGTGAGATGCCTAATAATTGACAGCTCAGCGAATCAATACTAAACTCTTCACTGAAGTATAAGGTGTTATGCACGGGGAAAGCAACAAACAAGAAACACTGAGGCCTAGTAAACATCACTTCTGAAAAAATACCTGTAAAGCACAACATTAAAAAGAAAATGCATCAACAAACTTTGCACTTTATAATCAATAGTAAAAAGATGGTTAACCATTTAAAAGTAAGGCAACTATCTAAAAATTCTTACTGAATGGCCATCATCACTACTCAGCACGTCCACACATTCTTCAGCAACACTTGCATTTCAATAACTACAAATTATAAAGTAAAATAATACATCCAACTAATTCTACAAATCAGATGTACTGTAATTATTACCTGTAATAAATGTCACTGAAATTACATTTATTAAAAAGTAAAGTTCATGTACTATTATGAATTGTTTCCACCAGCACCACTGGCCATTGCTCAACCTGTTAGTATATGCCATTCCTCTAACTAAAAGGGTGCAAACAGTAACTAACAGCATTAGTAATTCTAAGCTCAATTGTAGAATGGAAGAATGAAGACAAAATGTGTAAATAATACATTCACAATCCACCTAAAATTAAGCAGTAATCACTGTAAGTTAAAAGCAGCTGATAATTATCACACATTCCTCCCCTTTTAAAATATATGTAGTTAATTATTCTCTATGGACTCTTTGAAGTGCCAAATTACATAAAACTGCGAGATGTTATAAAGTAATCTGGGCATAAAGTATGTCCTCCGGGAGCGCTACGTGCAACTTGGAATTATGTGTTAATGGAAACTATTGGACGATATCTGTCAGATAGTGGATGTACTTTTACATTAAGATTAAGATCTTTAGAAAAAGGTAGGAGCAAACTACATAGGAAAAAAATGGGAATTGTGGGAACAATACATACAAGAGAGGAATAAGACCTAAAAGGCTTCAGGACCTAAGTGAGTTATGTAATGTCTGAGTGAGAAGGAGTGGGTAGATTATAAGTGATGTATAATGTTTGCAACTGGGAGTGTGTCAGTATGGTTTGTGATGTAAAATACTTGTGATTAGGATTGTGTTGGTGTGGTTTATTTTCATTTATATAATTGTATGATTGCCTTAGTAGTAAGTGATGGTTTAATGAAGATGTTTTTTGTTTAAAAAAGCAAGAACTGAATAATTTATGTAATATCGCTTGAGCTATATGATATATAGCAATATATGTAAAGTATAATGCTTGTTATGTTAATATAGTTTGATTACTTTTATATGAATGTAAATTTGCCTATGTGACTCACAAGTGATAATTCAAGAAAGGTGTTTGAAAAAAAAAGAATATTCAAATTGCTATTTAAGTCATACAAGGCAAAATGCAAAATCAAACCTTTGACAAATGTTTACAACTGTATGCACAATTTCAAGAAATTAAAAACAAAATCCTTCTAATGGGGTGGATTAGACTACATTTTAAGCCAATACCTAATTTAACCAAATAAAAGTAAAAAAGAAGAAGAATTTATATTATAATAGAAACAGCATACAATAAATGTAAAATAACGGCCCCCATTATTTTTGCCTTTGTACAAAATTCTTGCCCTAACAGGTATGGAGTGAGAGCAGAGGAATTTTCTTTGGTACCCAGTTAGTGTACTGCTGTGCTGTGTTTGTGCGCACAGGTAGGCATTTTTTTGTAAGTCGTATTTCTTTATTTGTTCCATCAACTCTGTATTTGCATGCAAGAAGGGATTTACTAGCAACTAGCAAACAAGAAAAAATAAAATACAATAAGTAAAAAAAGCAGTAAAATAAAAGTAGATTTTTTCTGCTGTGAGCTGTATGTGCTGTTTCAGCTGCAGACAGATTGGACCCACACTGCCATGTGCAGTCTGGTATTCAAAAAAATATATATATGACTTTACAGAGACTGTTCCTATGTGCAAGCATTTCCATTCAAATTACTAGAGATAGCATCTTCCTTTTTGTAACAATGAAATTATCCAGTAACACAGAAACTTAAGAGAGAACAAAGCTTCCATAACAACTGACATCCATAGACCAACTGTGTTCGCCACAGCAACTAGCAAACAAGAAAAAATAAAATACAATTCTTAGTCTTTTGGCTTTTCCTGGTTAGGGGCTGCCACAGCAGAACTCCGGTCCGCTAATGATTGACAGTGGATTATTATGGTGCCGAGTTGCCAGCCCAATGCCCATCCTTCAAAGAAGGCACACCCATTCACATATGCACCTATCTGCATGTCTTTAGACATCACTCGATCACAGGGAGGACATGAAGACTCCACACAGAAGGTGATCCAGCTGAGAATCGAATTGGAGAACCACTTGCTGTGAGGCAACAATGCTAACTGCTGCACCACCGTGGCCCAAAAAATAAAATACAATAAGGAAGTAAATTAAGGGTTGTTTTTCTACTGTGAGCAGTCTGTGCTTTTTCAGCTCTAGACAGATCGGATGGACCCTCACTGCAGTCTGGTATTAAAAAAAAGGATATAGCTTTGGAAAGATTGCTCCTGTGTGCAAAAAAAAAGCAACCAGTTGTAACAGGTAACTTATCTGGTAGTCTTCTGTTTGTTATGTGGCACCTAAGTCAGTTTCTCATTGTGGAGCATGACACAGGCTGCAGCCATAAACGACTGTATTTTTTTTTAAACTCTCTGACTGTGATGCCAAGACCTGTGCCAGTCTCCAATAGACCGTCAGGCACTGCTGCACTGTGTTATAGGGCTGATGCCATTACGCATGTCCATGTCCATTGATGATGTTGGGGGATATGCTGGCGATGTATAATGACATCAGTGTTAACTTAAAAAATGAAAATAAAACAAAAAACAAAATTGGGATTTAAAGGGGCCACTCAGAAATTCATGGCACCCTATTATTTCACCTCTCAAAATGTAAAATACTAAGGAATTCAGTGCAGTTGAAAGGTATGACCACCCCTCCCAGATACTTGAAGCTGTTAACCTGTGCCACTATTTTCCCTTCTGTCTCATTTCTCTGCTTCTTCTGATTTCCCCATTTTCTGCCATTACAGCTGTCTTGTCTGTACATGGTTTCATCCCATGTGCCCTCAGTTTTTCATTCCATTCTCCTATCCTTTGTTGAAGTTCTTGCTCAGAGCCTGCCTGTGATGCCACATCATCTGCATACAGCATCTTTGTTGATCTGTCTCCTCTGATCTGTTTGTTAATGTAGTCCATCACCAGTATGAACAACAGTGGGGTCAGAGTTGATCCCTGATGCACACTGACTCCCAGTGGGAACTCTTCTGTGAGAACAAATGCTGTTTGCACTTCAGTCACTGGGTCCTTGTACATAGCCTGCACTGATTCTACCAGTGTTTCTGGGACTTCAGACCACCGCAAGACTGCCCAAATCAACTTTCTTGGGACTTTATCATATGCTTTTTCCAAGTCTAGGAATGCCCGCTCAAGTATCTCTCTCACTGCAAACATTGGTTTAGTTATGCTACATCCTCATCTGAATCCAAACTGCTCATATCCCATTTACTTTCTATTACCCTGCATATTCATTAATCAGTCACCCTCTCTACAACTTTCCTGCACTGTGACAGGAGCCTGATACCTCTGTACTGCCCACAGTTGTGAATGACCCCCTTTGTTCTTGAGCACACTAGCACTAGCATGCATAATCTCCAGTCATCTAGGCTATGCCTTTCTCTCCATATTGATATGAGTACCCTCAGGTGCCAGTTCTACTCATCTCACCCCAGTATATCTTTATCATATCAGGTATAAACTCATCTGAGCCTGCTGCTTTTCCTGACTTCATTTTCCTTAGTGTTGTTCTTACTGCTTCTATGGTGGTCTTCTCCTCTTCTCACATAGTTGGTTGTGTCTGGGGCTGTACAGCTTCTGTGGGGGTGTCTTCATTCAGACACTGTTGGAAATATTCCTTCCGACTGCCTTTGTTGTCCTGTGGACTGGTGAGCAAGTTGTTGCTAGTATCACTTATAAAGGGTGTCTGACTATCTTCTTTATCTTTCTGTCTTTGCCTTGCAGCATTGTATAGTTTCTTTGTGCCACCTACTGAGTCACTTTCCAGAAGATGTCAGAATGCCACCAATGCCTTTTTCTTTGTTATTGCAACTTCTTTCTTAGCCTTGTTGTTAGCCAACCAGCATTATTTATTAGCCTGGTCCATCCTTTCTATATTCCACTTTTTCCTGCACTCCTTCTTTATTTTGATGTCTTCTTGGACTTCTGCATTCCACCACTAGCTTTCCTTTTGTACCTTATGTCCATATTTGTCTCAGCCACATATCTGTTCTGTAGTCCTCACACATGCTGTCTTGAGGCACTGACATTCATCTTCCACTCCACTTATTTCCTCTTCTTCTTGAGGTGTTAGAGCCCTGAGTAATTCCTTTCCTCCAGTCAACTTCCAGGTCTTCAGCCTGGTTTCTGTTGAACTTAGAGCCTTCTCTGATCACTGCTTGCAGCTAATGGTGGCAACTAGTGGTGTATGCTGTTGGATGATTGTTTCACTGGGGTTGAATTTGGAAATACTGATTCCACCCCAGTGCCCTTTACTTACTAGGAGGGAGTCTACCTGAGTTGAATGCTGGTCAGTCTTGTATTTGATATTGTGACTGCCTCTCTTTCTGAGCCATCTTTTGTCTACTGTCAAGCCATTTGCCAGACAGAAGTTTGGAATGGTCTCTTCATCTTTATTCCTGTTGCCCCGTGTGTGCCCAGGCAGTCCTCATATCCTGCCCTGTCCATATCGATATGTGCTTTGAGGTCACCCATTATCAAAATAAATTCATTTTGTCCTAATTTGTCTTGTTGGTCCTGCAATTGCTGTTTGAATGCACTCTTTTCTTCACCGAGAGTATGAACACTTCTCTATCATTAGCTTGGATCCTGATTGCCATGCGTCTGTCACTAATTCTGATGACATCCCTCACTGTCTTCTGGAGCCTCTCCCTCACCACAATTCCCACACCATTTCTAGCCTGTCCTCCTCCTGAGTAGTAGACTCTGGGTCTTAAGCCAAGTGATTTTGCAGCACTGTCCTTCCATCTTGTCTCCTGGCTACATGGGATGCCTAGCCTCCTCCTTACCATCATGTCATTCACTTCCAGACTTTGTCCTGTCAGTGAACCTACATCAAGTGTTGCAATTCTTAATTAATGTTTGTCAGGGTCATTGTTTATTTTTTTACGTCCAGCATTTGCTCAACAGTGCTATCCCAGATAACCCAAGTTGGGTAACTGGACACTGGCTGGCCAGTAGCTTATTTACCCAGGACTGCTGGGCTTTATGGTGGGCACACTCTGCCCAAAAGGGGCACATACACCCCTTACACTGTTAGCATGGGTTCTTGGCACAGATTGGAGTAGGCCACGTCCTCAGCCTACTCATCACCAGCAAATACCTATGCCCATTTGGGAACATCAGTCAACATGACCAAATCACCTACAGCCATAGTTTTACATGGCAGGTAGATAATTCTCTATTATATTAGATGAGATACATCTCCACACATGGGTACTTTAAGGTATTATATATTTATGCTTATCTACCTAGGTTAAGCATTTATATTGCTTAACTAGTGGCATTTTGAATTATTAATCATTGTGTGCTTTCATATTTTTACTGTTATTTCTCTATTCATTGGTACTGATTTTTGTATGTGCAAAATTGCTTAAACCAATGTATTATGCATGAAAAAGAACATAATCAAATTATGCAGAAAATGGAGTTATAATAAAATGAAAAAGTATGTTCAAAACCATTTATACAAAGAAAATTATTAAAGCAATCCCAAACGATGAAAAAAAAACTGAAGCTAAATCTGAGACTAGTCAGCTCCATTGTGTAGCGAGCTAAAGCTTTGAGTATGAGTCAAATGCATTGGATCTAAGTGGTGACCAAGTAAATGGAGGGCCATCATACTCTGGGGGGGGGGGTAGAGGACTGATAAGGCTAAGTTTTACATCTTCCTGGAATATGCTAAAATGGACACAGCCTGAAAGGCTCATCCACTGACTTTATTAATAAAAGTCTGGAATGATTTGGGGCACAGGCTGAAAAGCATAGGGACTGCGGCATGTGAGGTGTGTGCTTCACAGCAGAAATGGGGTTCTGTGTCCTAGCATTGCCCAACTGCATACATACATGCCTGGTCACATAATCCAGCATGTCAGGAGAGGTTAGGTTATGCCTGACCAGCACACAGTTAGTCATGGTATGATAACCTCCATGATGATAACCTCCATACATCCCTGCTTATCCTCAGCCATACAGTTCCAAAGCCTGGAGACTGTTAAGGTCCCTTCATCTGCAGAGATAGGCCTCCCTCTGCAAAATGTAGCAGTGGGGTGCCTGAAAGTGTGGAAAACCAAGAAGAGAACAGAACAGTAGGATGTAAAGAGGACCTGAAGTAAGCAGTGACATATACTTGCAAGCCAAACCTTAAGCAAAGAAGAAGAAGCTTTAAAAATTACTTTAAAAATACCTCCCCCTATGGATGGCAATTGAAAGATCAGCAGAAAGAGGCCTGTAGTTGACAAGTCCATATCATGATAGCTAACCAATTCCACAGCATCTGTACCAGGTAAGCAAACGAGTATCCATCAAAGGTAGCAGCAGCGACTTAGTACCATGCAGATTTTCCCTGAAACGATGATCTGACTGGTTATGTCGGTGGACCAGGGGAAATGAAGCTCCTTTATATAGGCAGGGTTCAGACCATGCAGGGTAGAGAAAGTCAAAATCAGGATCATAAAGGCTGAACTAGCTGCAATTAGCAACTAATAAGGATCATGTAAGACATGATTAGTATGACTAGACCTTAACGTAAAAATACTTTCTGTAAAGGTCTGCATCCACTGCAGCCACACAAGGTTAGCAACTAGATAATCATGGGTCACTAATGCAAAGTCAGAAGACAGAATGAGGTGCTTGACCTAGTCACTACTGTTAAGACAACAGTAGACTGATTTGACAATGGCAGACATGCAGCATTATAGCTTCAGCCTGATTTTGGGACCACACCTGCATCCTTCACACGTAGCAGAAAAAGGAGCCAATGAAGGAAAATGAATACCTTGTATGAACATCATCTCACTTTTTGACAGGTTGAGTTGAAATTGATTAATGCCTCTCAAATGAGGAATGTTCTCCAAACAGCATTCAAGACTATTAAAACTGGAGCCATGGTGACTACTGTCTGTCCAGTGAGAAATGGTCTCTTAATAGCCTTCAAGGGTGTAAAAATGTACCCATAATCCTACGGAAAGGACAGATGAATCTTACTGGCGCAGCCATGGTATTGGGTGCCTGTATCTGTAATGAGCTATCTCAGTAGTAACATGAACACTGCTTACAACAATGGGGGGAGGGCAAAATTAAGCCCTATGGCTGCTTGTTTGGCCAGCTACTGGAAGAACATTTACCAGAATCTACGCAATGAGTGCAGCCCAAGTGCCAACAGGCAAAGCACTAAGAACTGTAGACAAAAAAAATATCAGTAACAGGTTCATAGGCTTTTCATGGGGATACCATTATCACGAGTGTCAAAAGCTACTGAGGCATCTTGAATGGTCAAGATAAACTACTGATTTATTTTCATTAAGTGGTCATTGATAACCCTTGCAGAGGAATTCTTAGTACCATCTATCAATTTATTGCTAGACTGGCAAGGGCACAGGAAGTCAATGTGAGTTAAGGTAAAAATTTAGCTGTATGATAACCAATTTCTCCCTAACTTTACTAAGAAAAAGAAGTTTAAAGATGGAATAGAAACTACTGATGTTACTTGAGCCAAGTAAAATGTTTACTAGGGATAAGGGTATTGAGTGCTGCTTTAAAAATAGATGGAACTGTACATGTACTCAAAGATCACTATAAGCAATCTGCAATATCATAAGAACAAAATACTTCAGAGTAGATTTAACTAACATCTATGCCAGATAGAACATAGAACTTAAACAAAATTCATGACCTCCTCATAATTAGATATATATACTCCATACCTAGCAGATGTCTGGGATCTCCACAATGCAGACAGAATGGCCTGAAAGAGGAAACACCCAATCTTAGCAATTTAAGCACTAAATAGTGTGTCACTCTTTCAAATCAAGAGAATGAAAACAGATTTTGTGGCAGTGAAACAGGCCGAGTTACGCAGCATATTGAGTAGCAGGAAACGTACATTGCAGAAATCTCATTACAGAAGTACATTGTCATTTTATACGGAGTTTCTGACTGACATAACCACATTATGGGCATTCAAAGTATGCATGTTCACAAGCAGCATTAATCTGTTACATGTCCATTAAAATGTATACCCATGTAATCGTATTTCACAAAGGTTATGATCAAATCAACATTCCTGAGCTGTAATAGGAATAAGACATTCACAGTTTGGTGTTGGTTTGCTTCAGACCACCAGCAATATCCCTATTATAGGTTATAGCTATGCAATGGAACCTTGAGTATTGGTTGCTGTTACACCTACCTATACTGAAACATTTAATTGAGACTATATTTGCATTGCAAAACATTGTTGTAATTTGTTCCATATGCCACCTCTATGGATGGCTCCTCTGTTCTGTTATCTAATTTATATTTATAAGCACTTTTTTGCTGCAGGTGGATTGGACACTTTAAATTGACTCTAGGTGTGAGTGTGTGCATGTGTGAGCCTTCTATGGAAGGATGGGCGCCGGGCTGGCCACTCGCCCCCATAGAACTCCATTGCTGATCATTCTGCAGACTGTTGTTTCCACTATAGTGAACCTAATTGGAAAAGCCAAAAGAAGAAGATGAAGAAGAAGAAATCTCAGGGAATGATACATATAAGCTGTGCTGCAACACTACTTAGCACATTAGTAAACAGTCTCACTTTTGACCAGTGAAACCTTGCTTATATCCATGCAAATACAAACATATGTACAGTGTCAAGCCTAGGCAGCTGTCATTTGCTTTATTAGCTCTTTGGTGAAACAACTTTCTGTCAGTGGTGAATGAGCAATTGATGCCTTTTACATCTCACAAGACCATGGAGGAAGGAGGTACTGGAATTTTTAACTACTTTAGATTTGAAAACTTAATAAAACCCTATTTTTTCACTTTTTTTGTTATAAAAAATGCAAATGTATTAAAAAATTCTTTGCCATCTTAAAATAAGAACAGGTGACAGTGATTCAGTTAATAAGAAGCAGTGACTTTTCTTCCATAGGCCATCAAAAAAAAATGCAGAAAGGTTTACTCCAAGGAGGAATTCTGTGTGTGTTGGAACATATGTGTAGGTGAATGGGTGGATGTTTTCATGACTAATCGATTGGGGTGCTTGTTTTTTGATAAGTGATTGTGTGTGTGTGTGTGTGTGTGTGTGTGTGTGTGTGTGTGTGTGTGTGTGTGTGTGTGTGTGTGTGTGTGTGCATGTGTGCATGTGTGTGTGTGTGTATATACATGTACTTGTACATGTATGTGTGTGTCTTGGGATGTTTGGGACTGTGTGTGTGTGTGTGTGTGTGTGTGTGTGAGTGTGTGTGTGTGTGTGTGTGTACGTGTGTGTGTTGTGTATGTGCGTGTGTGTGTGTGTGTGTGTGTGCATGTGTGCGTGCATGTGTGCATATACATGTACGTGTGCGTGTATGTATGTGTCTTGGGATGTTTGGGAGTGAGTGCGTGTGTGTGTGTGTGTGTGTGTGTGTGTGTGTGTGTGTGTGTGTGTGTGTGTGTGTGTGTGTGCATTTGTGTGTGTGTAAGTGGGTGTAGAGGTATGCCTTTGCCAATGTGATGCATAGGCATCTAGGTAGAACACTGCAGTTATCAGGTCTGGCAGTGCAATTATTAGCTAGAGTGAGATTCGGGGACATGTTATGAGCTGATAATCAGGTGTTTCTCACTGCAGACATAGCTGTCACTGAACTTCATTTTTTCAACATCATTGTAATTGACTTACCTACCTTAAGTGATTGCTATGAACAGTGAGGAAATTGACTTATCTACCGTAAGTGATTGCTATGAACAGTGAGGCATTTTCTGCTTCCTACAGTGTGGGTCAGCATAGTCAATAAATAAAAGGAAGAAACTTCAAAAATGATATGTAGGTTGTATCTTATGAGAACAAATCAAACTCCATTCTACATGGAGGAAACAAGAGACTGAAAAACAAAATCATGTCAGCAATGGTAGTCACCAAGATGGTCATTTCAGTGTGTAAGAAATTAAATCATAATATGAAATTCTCAGAATGATTTTGATGAATTAGTAATAGAATATCAAAATTTGATAAAAAGATTTTCACTCCTAAGGAAAAGTAAGTTAAAATGAACAAGTTTAAAAGTGAAATCTAAGTATGACTTAATAGTTTTGTGGCTGGGTAGAGTAATACTAACTCAGGTTGTACTTCTGCTAGGTACTCCATAATAAGGACAATGCTTCAGACATGAGAAAGCATTACAGAGCATAATAATGCCTTACATCAAAAATGTCATTACTACAAATTAGAAAAAACAGGACCCCCCCCCCCCCACACACACACACATATGCACAAGCTCTCTATTTAAAGAATTAGTAACATCAGTGAAAGAGGTGCAGATAATTTGTTAGTAAATTAGTAAAGAGGGAGACACGTAAAGATATATAATAAGTGGCTGTTCTGGATGCAATGGGTGGAATCCATATCATAAGCTCGCAGGATCATGGGCATTCTATGTGATTCCAGAAACCATCTGAGACTTGCCAATGCCCACCATGAAGTTATGCCCACCATGTTGAGAAATCAAAGAAGGTTTGTTCAGTGATGAATTTGTGGATATCCATTTAGTCATCAAGGATCTATTTGAAGGATGCAGTGGTGTCTGACCATGACAAGATTGTGTATGTTCAGATTTGCTATTTCTTATTTCTCACAGTGACCTGCGAATTCAATAGAAATAGAACACAGCTTGCTATGCAGTACAGTGTTAGAAATATGCACACACTTGCAGGAACACAGAATGGCAAGGTAACATCCAAGATATATTATAAAGGGAATGAATGCTGAATAGAATAAAATCCAATCTAAGCAGGGGAATGAAATGGCAAATTTGGAGATTAATTCATTAATTAAAGCACAGGTATAACAAACTATTAATGAAAAGAATACGGCCAATACAAAGACTGAAAGACAACAGAGTGAACTAGAAAAAAATTCAGTTAAGGCTGAAATAGCCATTAGACTGGAGATAAGCATAAGGATAAAAGATGGCAAAGGAAATCCTCACAAATGTTGAAGCATGTAGGATAAATCATGCGGACATGGCACGATTAGATGCTGTAAAGCAGCGGATGCTTGGATTAAGTAAGTACAGTCTGTGAGTACTTTAGTATTGACAAAGAAATGATAAAGCAAGGTGTTTTATTTGAAAAGTATAGTCAGTACAAAAGGAGTTGTATAGACAAATGGGACTGCGAGTGAATAATGAAGGAAATTTAAAGTCTCAGCAGGTACAAGGAAAAGGAATCAAATAACACGCTCAACAGTGTTAAAACAGTAAACACTGAAAGCCAAGGAAACACTGACAAAATTAAGTAGTCTTTCATTAGTAAAAGGAGTGGTAATCATCTTTGAATGTTAGCAAATGTAAAACTATTGCATAAATACAATTTCCTAGAAGAAACAAGGTAACTATATGTCTGTAACCCTCAATTAAAATCCAGTGGTATATAAGGTAAATATTCTGAAGAGTAGATTGAAATCAGTTATAAACGGGTTAAGACTGTGGCAGACAAGTTGAACCCTTTGAATGAGATAAGTTGATTTAGATTTCATTAAGGTATCTGATATGAATTCAGATCACAAACTGACATACTAATTAAAAATATGTGAGTATGGTTCAAAAGAATGAAATGAACATAGCGCTGTGTGTGGTAGGAAACAGTGGGTCACTGAGAAATCGTAAGGGGATAAATGTTGTGCTTGTTGGAATGCAGCATGTATAAGAAATGGAAATATTGTTTAACAAATGTGTGTCAGGTATATCACCGGTTTAGGGACTAGCCTCTAAGGATTATGAAAAATCAATAAGTATTGGAGTCACACCTGGTAGAACAGGATGTCAAAGAAGTCAGAGAAGGCTTGTAGGTTGGGCATAATGGTGAGAATCATGATTTATTACAAAGAAAAATAGATTTTAAAATTTGATAGGGGTAATCTATAGAAAATTTGTATTTCCATATTGAGTAGCAATGAATTGTAAGCTAAATTATGCCATTTAGCTTTAAAACCAGTGGTGAAAGGGAAACAATTTCTTGATGTAATGGCTGTAGAGGTGATATTAAGGACATATATACTATATTAGAGTTACACAGGGCTTTGGTGAAGACACATTTTGATTGTTGTGTTCAGATTGTTAACCATACAGAGGAAATGAAATTAGACCATTTTAAAGTGTGCGATGGTATGAGGAAAAAACAGACTGCTTTTGTTTCTAGGATTACATTAGTGGTGATGCTGGAGAGGAATCAGAAGGCATAGATAGACAGAGAGAGAGAGAGAGGAACAAATGGAGTATTAGTGGCAGTTGGAGCAGAAATTTATAGAAAATGCTATTTCATGAAATGGAATGTAGGGCCACCAAATAATGTTCAAAGAGTGGGAAGTAGAGAGTAAGTCATCAGAGTGTTGCTTTATGGTGCTTGAGATGCGATAGAAAAGAGAATAACTGAAAGCAGAGGAAGGGGTCACACAAGTGCTACTGACTACACTCTGGACAGATTTAGTAGAACCCAAGAAACCTTCTGTCAGCAGTTTGGCATGTTTGGATCAGCTATTAATAATGTTGTGTTAACCGTGGTTGTTTATAATTAAGTTATATTTTTGGATCTGTGCAAATATTCTGACAGTAAATATATATATCCTTTTTAATTTCAGTCTATATTGGCTTTTATTATGCTGAAGTACTTCCAGTACCCTCCTCAAGTGGGCCTCCAATGTAATTAAATGAAATAAAATTTCTGTAACGGAATGGCAATGTATGTGTTGACTGCATCCCAGACCATTCAACAGATTTTCTTTGTTATTTGAACTATGCCTGATATGCTTTAGCTATACCACAAACAGAATTTTGGCCTCAGCCCTCAATGTACTTGGTAAACCACTCAAAAATAATAATCCATATTATTTGTTCTGGAAGGTCACTGATATTTAAATTACAACAAACGTAAATGTGTTGGCTTTTGCTTATTGATTCCTAGCCTTTACCTATAAAGGATCAAGACAAGGTAAGATAGCTTAGGAAAATACTCACTGATTGCAACTGTGTGATTAAAAAATGATGTAAATCCTTCCAGATCCGATTGAAGAAACAGTTTTTTTTGCAGGAGCCAATCCTACCCCTTTCCCAACTTATATACATATATATATATATATATATATATATATATATATATATATATATATATATATAGCAGCTCTGCTATTGTACAACACTGAGTAAGGAGGAAACTCCCCAATACAATGCACACGCATCAGAAACAAGAAGTGATCCTACTTCCACTGTCTTGTGAAAGCATAACTACAATCAAAAAGAAATTCCTCAGTGTTAGTCAAGTAGTAAGCACATAAACCAGTACTCACTGACCAATTGTAGGATTACCATTTTCTGTCACCGACGTTCATATGTGATAATATCCAAAACCTTATTTTCTTCAGAGACCTCAAACAACTTATTGAAACTTCTATGCAATTATTCCATTCCCACATATTAAAACTACATTGTTTTGTAAAAAAGGTAATTTTTATTGAGCTGACTGTTAGCTGTTGTGTACCTTGAAAGAAGTCTGGCATCCTTTCCTTGTACACAGGAAAATAATTTCATGCACTATCATACTAGTCGCACACACACACACACACACACACACACACACACACACACACACACACACACACACATGTGTATGTATGTGTATATATATATATATATATATATATATATATATATATATATATATATATATATATATACACACTTTTTATTGGAAACATCAGGCAATGAAAAAATGTGCCACTCCTCACTGTTGAGTACACGTATAACATGAGTAGGGATTACAGACGTACATAGAATGTTCTTTTTCTTTCAGCTGCTCCAATTAGGAGTTGCCACAATGGATCATCTGTTTACATTTTTTTCTGTCCTCTGCATCTTGCTCTGTCACACCAACCACCTGCATGTTCTCTCTCACTACATCCATAAACCTTATATTAGGCCTTCCTCTTTTCCTCTTATCTAGCAGCTCCATCCTTAACATCCTTCTCCAAATATACCCAACATCCCTCCTCAGCACATGTCCAAAGCAACGTAATCTCACCTCTCTGGTTTTGTCTCCAAACCATTCAGCCTGAGCTGACCCTCTAATATACTTATTTCTAATGCTGTCCATCCTCATCACACCCAGTGCAAATCTTAACATCTTTAACTCTGCCACCTCCAGCTCTGATTCCTGTGTTTTCATTAGTGGCACTGTTGACAACCCATATAACATAGCTGGTCTCACTACCATCTTGTAGACCATCCCTTTCAATTTTACTGGTACCTATCTGTCAAAAATCACCCCTGACTCTCTTCACCCAGTCCACCCTGCCTGCACTCTCTTCTTCACCTCCCTTCCACATGCACCATTACTCTGAACTGTTGGCACCAAGTATTTAAACTCATCCACCTTCACCAACTGTACTCCCTGCATCCTCACTGTTCCTCTGTCCTCCCTCTCATTCACATGCATATATTTTGTCTTAGTCCTGCTGACCTTCATTCCTTTCCTCTCTAAAGCATATATCCTCCTCTTCAGGGTCTCCCCAAGCTATTCCTTACTCTCACTACAAATCACAATGCCATCCACAAACATCATAGTTCATGGAGGCTCCTGTCTGATCTTGTCTGTCAACCTATCCATCACAATTGCAAATAAGAAAGGGCTCAGAGATGATCCTTGATGTAATCCCACCTCCTCTTTGAATGCATCTGTCACTCCTACCGCAGACCTCACCACTGTCACACTGCTCTTGTACATCTCCTGTACCACTCTTACATACCTCTCTGCCACTCCCAACTTCCTCATACAATACCACAACTCTCCTCTAGGCCCCCTGTCATGTGCTTTCTCTAAGTCCACAAAGACACAATGCAACTCCTTCTGACCTTCTCTATACTTCTCCATCAACACTTTCAGAGCAAACATCGCATCTGTAATTCTCTTTCCTGGCATGAACCCATACGGCTGCTCACTAATCATCACTTCCCTTCTTAACCTAGCTTCCACTACTCTTTCCCATAACTCCATGCTATCCTGATTAATTTTATCCCTCTGTAGTTATTATATCTTTGCACATCACCTTTATTCTTAAAAATTGGTGCCAATACACTTTTTCTCCACTCCTCAGTGATCCTGTCTCTTTACAATATTCCGTTAAACAATCTGGTTAAAAGCACCACTACCATCTCTCCTAAACACCTCCATGCTTCCATGGGTATGTCATCTGGACCAACAGCCTTTCCATTCTTCATCCTCTTCATAGCTGTCCTTAGTTCCTCCTTGCTAATCCATTGTACTGCCTGATTCACTATCTCCACATCATCCAACCTTCCCTCTCTTTCATTCTCTTCATTCATCTGCCCCTCAAAGTACTCCTTCCATTTGCTCAGCACATACTCCTCACTTATGAGTATGTTTCTGTCATTATCCTTTATCATCCTAACCTGCTGCACATCTTTCCCAGCTCAGTCTCTCTGTCTAGCCAGTTGGTACAGGTCCTTTTCTCCCTCCTTAGTGTCCAACCTTTCATACAACTTGCTGTCAGCCTTATCCTTAGCCTTCACTACCTCTCTCTTCACCATAGCCTTTATCTCCTTGTACTCCTGTCTACTTTCTTCATCTCTCTGAAAATCTCACTTCTTCTTTGCCAACCTCTTCCTCTGTATAGTCTCCTATACTTCCTGATTCCACTACCAGGTCTCCTTGTCATCCTTCCTCTGTCCAGATGCCACACCAAGCAACTTTCTGTGTGTCTTCCTTACCACCTCTGCTGTGGCTTTTCAGCTATCTGGTAACTTTTCATTGCCACCCAGTGCCTGTCTTAACTCCTGTCTGAACTCTACCATATAGTTATCCTTTTTCAACTTCTGCCATTTGATCCTTGGCACTGCCCTAACTTTCCTCATCTACTTTTTGATCACCAACATCAGCCTACAGACCACAATCCCATGCTGCCTAATTACAGTTTCCCACTCTCCTTCAGACTGGCCCTCCTGCATGGGATATAATCCACCTGTGTGCATGTTTCCTCCCTCTTGTACATCTCCCTATCCTCCTCCCTCTTCTTAAAATATGTATTCACCACAGCCATGTCCATCCTTTTTGGAAAATCCACTACCATCTGACCATTTGCATTGCTTTCATTAACACCATACCTACCCATCACCTCCTCATCCCCTCTGTTACCTTTCCCAGCATGACCAATGAAATCTGCTCCAATCACCACTCTCTCACCCCTGGGTACACTCTCCACTGCTTCATCCAACTCGCTCCAAAATTTTTCTTTCTCATCCATTGCACACCTAACTTGCAGAACATATGCACTAACAACATTCATTATCACACTATCAATTTCCAGCTTCATAAACATCACTCTGTCTGACACTATTTTCGCCTACAAAACACTCTTGACATACTGTTCCTTAGGTATAACCTGTACCCCATTTCTCCTCCCATCCACACCATGGTCAATTTGAACCCACCTCCAATACACCTGGCCTTACTCCCCTTCCATCTAGTCTCTTGCACACACAATATATCAACCTTCCTTCTCTCCATCATATCAGCTAGCTCTCTCCCTTTACCAGTCATACTGCCAGCATTTAAAGTTTCTACCTTCACTTCCACACTCCTAAATTTCCTCCTCTCCTCCTGCCTTGGGCATGTCATCCCCCTCTTCTTCTCTTCTCTTTTGGCCAACAGTAGCCCAATTTCCACCAGCACCTGTTGGCTAACAGTACTGGAGGTGGTCATTGTTAACCTGTGCCTCAACTGACTTGGTATTGAAATATGCACTGTTTTCTGCATATTTGATCTGACCAAAATTTTACTCTGGATGCCCTTCATGAAGTAACCTTCCCCATTTATCTAGGCTTAGGACAGGAACAAAGAAATACACTGGCTTGTCCATCCCCCAGTAATTGGGTTATGTGCATGGAATCATATCCAATAAAGTAGAAGAAACTATGGATTAATGCATTATGATGGCAATGAACTCAGATCACAGATTTACAAGAAGCGCTGACATTATGACCAAGCTAGGGTCTGATAGATAATAAGAGATATCTCCATCTCTGGAAACATCCTCTGCTAAATATAATGCATATCTCATTAAATTGTATATCTGGCAATATCTTGATATCACTACCACTACTATACTACTATATATTGTTGTTTTACTAAATGTATTGTGCAAAACAACACAACCATGCCTGCATTCATTTTAATTCAAACACTTGGGCATTTGTTTATAAATTTAGCTCACATTTCCTAAAACAGTCAGCCTCTCTTTTCTGATTATTTCCCAAGAACACGTTGCTTTTCTTACAAATTTCAGCATCTAAAGAGGTGGGTTATAATAATGTTTTGCGATACATATAATAAAATAGAAACATAGGTTCATAGGTTCATACTAGGCTATCTGCCCTAGGGCACTTATAAGCCTAGCCAGAATGTGTTTGGCTTTCGCCACCCGTTTTAAATGAATTTTGCTATGCCCTTTTTCGAGGTTAGTATACTGTGCCTCTGTCTAACAGTGACACAGAAGTGATACCCAGGGTAAACCTACAATCTCCCATCCACTCATCAAGATTCCTCTTGAAGAGAGTCAATGAGGGACTCTGCCTAACCTGGACTGGGATTTTATTCCAGAGTGAAGGGAGCCTCTGGGTTATGAATCTGTCCCTCCAATATGTCCTATTTATTTCAGTGCTGAGGTTCAAGTCTCTTGAGCTCGTAGCTCGATGGGATTTGGATTTTCTGAGGTGCAGCATGTCCATTAATTCCAGGTTGGACATGGCTTTATACGTCAGGCACAGATCGCCTCCGAGCAGGCGGTATGCCACTGAGTAGAGCTGGAGTTTCTTTAACCGGGCAGCATATAGCATCTATTTGAGCCCTTTGATCCTCTTGGTGAGGTACTTCTGGTGTCTTTCCAGTTGCTACAGGTATCTGGTAAGGTACATCCCAAAAGGGGCATTGTACTCAATTATGGGCCTGAAGAGGGATGAGTAAAGAGGCACGATGACCTCCCCTGATCTAGATGTGAATCCCTTCATGATTAGGTGGGCTATATAAAATGTTTTTCTAACTACTTTGGCCACGTGGTTTTCAAATGAGAGATTGCTATCAACTTGGGTCCCCAGGTCCCTAATTACTTCTTCCATACTTAATGGATTACCACCTATGTGGTAATTTGTGGGCACTTTGTTTTTGCCAAAGGGGATGACTATACACTTTTTGGCGTTTAGCTTGAGGCCATGGCTCTGACACCAGTTGTCTGTTTCTATGAGGCCCTTTTGTAGGATGCTTGTGTCAGCTGGAGAGTCGATTATGGCGCCTAGTTTGCAGTCATCTGCGAACTTGATCAGCCACAGTCCTTCCGTGTTGGCCTGTACCTCCGAGAAATATATACCGAACAAGAGAGGTCCCAGGACTGAGCCTTGTGGGATGCCACTTGTAACTGGTTTGGAGTCTGACATGGCTCCAGCAATTCTAACCATGTGGGTTCTGTCCTTGAGCCAGTTTGTAACCCATCTAGTGACATAGGGGTTTATATTTAAGCTGGTGAGTTTATCTATAATGCTCGAGTGGGGTATTGTATCAAAGGCTTTTGCGAGGCCAAGGTAGGCTGTGTGGACCACCTTCCCCTAGTCAATGGCCTTGGTGACTGTTTCAAAGAAATCGACCAGGTTTAAGAGGCAGGATCTGCCCTTAACAAAGCCGAACTGGGTAGGATCCAGTGTCTGTAGATCCCCAATATCTTTATTTATGAGGTCCATGATGATCCTTTCCATAGCTTTGCAGACCAAGCTAGTCAGGCTTATGGGGCGATAGTTTCCAGGATCCGTTGAGGCACCACCTTTGTGGAGAGGGACCACTGTTGCTGTACGCCATTCTTTGGGTACATATCCTGTACTAAGGCTGAGATTGAACAGTAGTTTTATGTTTGGGTTTAGCTCTTCTTGGAGTTCATGTAGGATGCAGCCTGGGACACCGTCTGGTCCCATTGATGCTGTGTTTTTTTGCTTTGGAGAGGGCGGCTCTTACCTGAGCATCTGAGATGTCAGGGGGGCAGCACTCTGCTGGGATAGATATTTGCCCTTTTGGTGGGGAAGGGGGGAGAAGTTTGCGCTGAACCTGTCAGCTAGGATGTTGGCAATGTCTGTGGGTTCGGTGTATTTTTTGTCATTTTGGACTAATTCTGAGCATATCTAGGAATTCCCACCCAGGTCCTAACATAACTAAAGAAAGCCTTGTGATTATCCTTAGTGTCCTGTGCAATTTTTCTCTCGAAGCTGGCCTTAGACAATTTTATGAGTGCCCATAATTTTTTGCTAATACTGATCAGAGATGCATTCCCTTTTTGGGATTTTGCTATATCATGTAGTAGCTTCCTCCTTCTATTGTATAGTTTGTTTATGGCTGGGGTCCACCAGACAGGATGCCTGCCTTTGGAGGATTGGGTCTTGGTTTTATTTGGGATTGCATGATCCATGCATTCCTGATGGTATTCATAGAATGCATTTATAAAGGATTCTGCGGTCTGGGCCGTATTTTCCACAGGCCCGGAGGCTTTGAAGGATTCCACCTCGGTTTTGAGGAGTGTGAAATTTGCTTTAGAGAAGTTTTTCACTGTGGTTTTCTGGGCAGGGGGTGGGGTCGGGATGTGAATATCCAGTGAGATTAGTTTATGGTCTGATCTTACCAGTGAGGGATACACTTCTGGTCTGGAGCATAGAGCCCCCATGTTGGTGATGATCAGGTCCAGTATGTTTTCCCCTCTTGTGGGAGAGGTAACAAGTTGTTCCATAGCATTTGAGTTTATAAATTCTAGGAACCTTTGGGCTAGGGTGTTGGAGCTAGAGTAATTTTACCAGTCTATGTTTGGGAAGTTGAAGTCGCCCAATATAATGGTGTTTGGAGAGACCTTCATATTTTCCAGTGTTCTCAGGAAGGCCAAGTGGGGTTCCTGGGCTTGGGAGGGTGGTCTGCAGCAGGCTATAAACTGGAAGGCAGTTTTACCCACTGTTAGTTGCACATGAATAGTCTCTGATTCTTCGTGCTGTGCCACCAACCTGGAGGTGTGAGTATCTTTGACGAATATTGATACTCCCCCTCCTTTTGTGGTTCGGTCCAAGTTTTGCGGGCCGAAAAGCATGGTATGAGGTATAACCTGGTAGTGCTGGGGTGCTCTTGGGAGCCTTGAACCAGGTTTCTGTTACTGCACAGATATCGATGTTCTCCATGCTAAGTAGAGTTTCAAGTGCATGCATCTTGAGGTTTAGACTTCTGGCATTGAGTAGCATTACTCTTAGTTTCTTATCCCTTGTGATACCTATGGAGGTGGATTTGTCTTTTGAGCCTTGCCTAAAAAAGGCACTATGGGGGTGGCAAGAGCCTTTGCCAATATCCAAAAGCCCAGGGGTGACAGGTGCAAGCCGTCCCTAGTGAAGCATCGTGGCTTGTCAAGCATGTCATCCCAGGCTGACAGGCATTGGATCCCCTTTGAATGACACCAATACTTAAGCCAATTGTTGAAATTGATCATCTTGTCTTCATATTGTGGCATCATTCTTGGTGAGGGTAAGATGCTACTCAAGGTCAGGGTCATACCGGCCTGGGCTACATGCTCAGAGAGCTCCTCTATGTCTCTTTTCATGTAGTCCAGGGAGGTACATCTCAGGTCATTCACACCAGCATGGACAATGACTGAGTCATATTTGTACTTGCCTTGGAGTGACCTGAGTGCTTGTGTTATGTGGCGGATCCTAGCACCCGACAGGCAGCTCACCGTGACCTTCTCCTTGTTCAGCCTGGTGAGCAGGATGTCAGTGTGCCTGACCATAGAGTCACCTATTACAAGTGTATCAGGAGACATTTAGTAACACATACCTGGAATATAACAGTTGTCATCCTGTTAGGTTAAAAAATAACATAGTCAAGGGTCAGTGTATTCGGGCTGCTAGAATGACTTCAGTGTACAGTGAAATGGTGATGGAGTTGAATACAATAGGCAATATGTTTAAGCAGAGGGGATACCCTGAGTATGTTATTAAGGATGCTATAGAGTATGTGAGTAAAATGTGGGGCATTAAATATAAACCTTTATTAGGAGTAGGTATAGACAATGTAAGTATAACCAATAGTCAAGGAAATGAAAGGGATTTCCATACGGCATGTATTTTACCCTTTAGTTATTATACTGAGGATATAAAACATATTATCAAGAAGAATTGGAATATTTTAAAGGGGGATGATGCAATTTTGGCTTTAGTGGGTAACGAACCCATGTTTGTTAATAGTGTGGGATATAATCTTAAGAATAAATTTGAACATAATATAGAGAGGTTTAAAGGACAACTGACAGGCACACGGAAATGTGGACATTGTAATCAATGTAAGGCTATTATGGAGGACCAGGAGGTGCAGTTACATAATATCAGTAAAAACTCTTTGCACTTTTGTCGTGGCAATTGTGATACTACTAATGTTATATATCTGGCCCTGTGCACCACCTGTCCTAGTTTTTATGTAGGCCAAACAGGAAGAAAATTGAAAACTAGGATTTATGAGTATTTGTATGCAATAAAGAAAAGGGATGAGAATAATGCCCTATTTAGACATGTAAGGGACAGTTCCAATTGCAATACCTTCAAGTTTGCAATATTGGAAGTGGTGAAGGTATCACAAAGAGGCGGGAGTATTAAGCATACTCTGGGAGAGAAAGAGGTTAGATGGCAAATTTTATTGAATGCAACTTCACCACCAGGAATTAATGAATACATTACGATTAAACCTATATTGTTGAATAAGGTTTAATTTTTTAGAGATTTTTTAGAGAGGTTTACAAATGTATAAAAAGTTTATATAAGTAAACCAATATTTGAATGTATATACATATTTATATAGTGTGTGTTGATGTATTAGAAGTATTAGTGATTTCAGTACCATATATATTATATATACTATTATTTTGAAATGGAAATAGCAGACTCTTATTTTCATATGCTGATTGAATGGTTGTTATGATTGGTGCATCTATTAGTATGAATGTAGTATAAAAATGTATGAATTTGTAAGGACAGTATTCTGATGAAGTCTATGTATTTAGATGAAAGCGCTTAACCTTGTCGTAATTTACAATAAAGTGGTTTTTATACAAGTTTTTTTTTCAACTGGCAACATCCTTCATTCACCCCTTAGTGAATTCTGCTATACTCGTGCTGTTGAGCTGATTCGTTGTTGGACTCGAGTGTTTAATATTATTTTGTATCAGGTATGTTGTTTAGCCTTAAGGGCTGTGACTGTTTGGCACACTGGCTTTGTGAGCTATGTGTTGCACGTGTTTTGTTTTGGGGTAGCGGTTGCTTGGGTGTCTGCTTTGGAGGTCTCTGCTGCTTAGGCAGATTTTTATTTAGAGCCTCCGAGTATGTTTTTGTGTGTTTATGTGTTTGGTTTGCTGTCGTGGTAGGTCTGTGTGAGACTGGAATTGTAGTGAGTGTGGTTTCCTTCTCCTCCTGACTGGTTACGCCAGTACTGAGTTGACAGTGCTTAGCCTCCAGTTTGGCTATATGGTTGCATCTCTCACATGTGTTGGAATTTGTTGGGAGGAGGAGAGGGTTGTCTGTGTACATGAGGCAGTTGTAACATTGCCTCAAGATTCCCAGATTCACCAACTGGACCAGAGAGGAGATTGACAACTGACCTTTGGACATGCTAGAATAGTATTGGGAATTCCTTTATAATTGAAAAAAAGGGCCAATGGGGAACAAGGTACTCAAGGGGAGTTTGTGAGGGTGTAGTGCTTTTAATTTTTTAGTGCTGACTTATATAATTGCTTTAGTGAGCAATTGCCAGGCTTTAGAGTAGGAATAGGGTGTTTATTATGAGAACTAGATCAGTTCTAAGGGAAAAAGCGAAGAGCAGACTTTGTGGAGCCGAGAATGGTTTAAACCCAACTAAGTGGAGCTGCCCAATGCTGTGCTATGAGCAAAATCGCGCAAAGCCACGCCAAAGCGGGTTTTATACAGGGGGACTTGAAAGAGCTAGAAATTGGCCCAAAATGGCCAATAGACTACCAGATTCATCTGCTGGGAACACTCCTCCAGGGATAGATAGGCTGCTCTAAGCTCCCCACTGCCACTGGTGAACAAAGAAGCCTCCCTTTATCCAAGAAAGGAAATGGGCAACACAGGAACTTTCCAAAAGTCCAGAATACAGCAAAGCCTGTATTTGGACTACTCTAGGTCAGGAAAGATGGGAAACAAGGATATTTTTTTTTTCTTTTTTGCAACAAACAGCAGGAAAATGCAATAAATATGTAACACAGGCTAGCGCACTTGAGTGTGTAGCCTCAACAGGTAAATGCAACAAACAGGACAAACTTTAAAAGTGCAGGAGCAAAAACATCTTTAAACAGTTTAAAACAGTTCAAGAAGCAGAAATACTTGCAGTTTAGATAGATCGGACAGTCACCCAGGTAGTAGCAGGAAAAAAACACTTTTATCAGGTTAGCAGTCGCTCTTTTAGCCTCTCTGCTGCTAGCACCACTCTGCAGGACCAAGAGGAGCTTGGCTGAGTAGTAACAAGCGCAAAAAACGCACCAAAGCGGGTTTTATATAGAGGGACTTGAAAGAGTTAAAAATTGGCCCAAAACGGCCAATAGACTACCAGATTCTTGTGCTGGGAACACTCTTCCAGGGATAGATAGGCTGCTCTAAGCTCCCCACTTCCACTGGTGAACAAAGAAGCCTCCCTTTATCCAAGAAAGGAAATGGGCAACACAGGGACTTTCCAAAAGTCCAGAATACAGTAAAGCCTGTATTTGGACTACTCTAGGTCAGGAAAAATGGGAAACAAGGATATTTTTTTTTTGCAACAAACAGCAGGAAAATGCAATAAATATGTAACACAGGCTAGCGCACTTGAGTGTGTAGCCTCAACAGGTAAATGCAACAAACAGGACAAACTTTAAATTACAAGCGGGTTAGAAAGAGATAGGAAATGACCCAAAATGGCCAATAAGCTACAAGTCACTGGGCTGGAACCACTCCTCAAGGGGCAGATAGGCTGCTCAGACCTCCCTCTCTCACTGGTGAACAAAGAAGCTTCCTCCTATCCAAATAAGGATATGGGCAAGACAGGAACTATGACACAGCCCAGAGATCAGCAATACCTGAAGATTGGACTATTCTAGTTCAGTAAAGGTGGGAAACAAGGATTTTTTTTTTTTTTTTTTTTTTTACAAAGTAGCAGAAATTAGGTACAGAAACACAGTAAATGCTTTAATTTGGCTAGCGCACTTGAGTGTGTAGCCTACCAGTTAAACTAAGCAAAAATAAACTTTAAAAGTGCAAAAAACTCAGAAATACAGGCAGGAATGCAATAAAACATTTTGCAGAGCTTATTTAGTTAAACGAACAGAGAAGTCTATATATACAGAAAGCAGCTAAAACACACAAACACTTCAGATGCAGTGCAACCTAGAGCACTTGAGATGTAGCGATATTAAGGCAATTACAGTTATAATAAATGCTCTGAAATATACTCTATATTTCCAAAATGTTTGAGAAGCACAGTCAGAACACAAGGAGATTCAGGCAAAATTTTTTTTTTTTTTTGAAAGGGAAAAAGGAGAAACAGAAGGCCTTATCCAATCTTTTCTCTGTATTAGGTAGAATGAGCTAATGACACTAGACTGGGAGGAGTGTCACAGATCAGATTTACAGTAGGGGCGGGCAACTGCAAAGCCAAAAAGTATAACAGCAAGACACCAACTGTGAGGGGGGGGGGACAAAAACAATAGCCTACAGACAGTAAACACTAGAGAAAGCCACAAATGAAAGTTTTTAAACAGATAAAGATTTATAAAGATACAGAATGTTTTTAACTGCAAACAAATCAGTTACTTGTGCAGATTAGTTAATAGCAATAAAATACACTCAAAGACTAAAATGCAGGCAATAAAACTGCTATATATTAATTGTTAGAAACAATAATCTGTATAAATAATCGAAAAAAAAACAGGATACTTATATATCTCAGCTAACAGTTGTGGTCAACAACTCTCATTCACTCTGCTCAGTTATATAGACAGAAACCCTATCAAAGTTAGGGCTTAAATACCAGAAGAACAACTTTTTTTTTTTTTTTTACAAAAACACAAAAGAACCAGCCCCCACTAGCCAGCAGACAATTAACACAATCTAGCCAAGTTAAAGAAAGGCTTCAGCTAAAAACAATAGCCTACAGACAGTAAGCACTAGAGAAAGCCACAAATGAAAGTTTTTAAACAGATAAACATTTGTAAAGATACAGAATGCTTTTAACCGCAAACAAATCAGTTACCTGTGCAGATTAGTTAATAGCAATAAAATACACTCAAAGACTAAAAAGCAGGCAATAAAAGTGCTATATATTAATTGTTAGAAGCAATAATCTGTATAAATAATCGAAAAAGAAAACAGGATACTTATATATCTTAGCTAACAGTTGTGGTCAACAACTCTCATCCACTCTGCTCAGTGTGTATGTAAATAAAATACCATGTAAATACATGTAAATAAAATACCATATTTATTTCAATATTAATTGCTACTGCCCAGATTGTTTCATAGAATGGAAACAAACAGGTATGCTGCTTGAAACATTGCAGAGAAAGAGAGTAAACAGAGCAGCTAATTAACAAAGACAAAAGTGTTAATTTTACAAAAAAGATGACTGTACACAGATGGCATTTTTATAGTAAATAAAATAGCGTCCTGTGGCAAAGGAAAGGTCATATGAGCTCTCATATTATGAGGAAGAAACTAAAAGTGCAAAGCAAAGTTTACCATATAACTATTTTCCATTAATATAACTTTAGACTTTGGACCTCCTGTAATATCTTAGAAAAAATATATCAATTGATCTATCTATCTATCTATCTATCTATCTATCTATCTATCTATCTATCTATCTATCTATCTATCTATCTATCTATCTATCTATCTATCTATCTATCTATCTATCTATCTATTTATCTATGTATCTTTCGATCTATCTACCTATCTATATGTCTATCTATCATATTTTAAATCTATCTGGGTGTGGTGGGTATATGTCTATGTATGTATTATATATATTTTTCAATCAGTCAGTTGACTATATGGAGCTTCACTTTTGGTGGATTTCATCTTTGGTTTACTTGTATGCAGAGATGGGTTTTGAATTTTCAGCTGCCATTTCGTGATGATGTTATGACCATGATGTTCATAGGTTCATACGTGTGTACTAGGGTAATGGCCCTGGAGCCTTTACAAGCCTAGCCCAAACAAAGTGCCCAGGCACCATGCCACCCTTGTTAGTTCACAGTGCCCCTATCCAATAGGACAACTGGAATGATGCCTGGAGTGAAATTTCTGTTACCCATCCACTCATCAAGATTTCTCTTGAAGAGATCCAGCAAGGTACTCTGCTTGACTTGAATGGGAAG